>NC_134796.1:2205079-2210079 GCF_046742065.1 Oratosquilla oratoria | reverse complement strand
CTCGTGGGGGGGGGGGAGTTTGGGGTGTGTGTGCGTGTAAGGTCAAAGCATTACCCATAGATCAGTCATACGAGCTCTGAGCTCTCTTCCGGGAGGGAAATAGCTGTCGATCACGAGTCCAATACGTAATCCAAAGACCAAGGTGAATCACACACACACACACTCCACGCACTTCGTGGCGCTGTGGTTAGAGTTCTCTAAAACTAATTTTGGCCTTACTAAGGGCTTTTTGTAAAAACTACGACGGGTATCCTAATTTTGTTTTTACAAAAAACCCTTAGTAAGGCCAAAATTAGTTTTTACAAATTAGATTCCCATTCCGCCATGAATTACAAGTGGGATAATAGTTGCATAAAATTACCATATAATAATTCAATTAATGACATGTCTCATTTGTTACCAAGAGAAAAAGTAAAATTTATCTTCAATTATCCCAATCATTTATTCAATAAAGTTGTCAATGTACATCACATATCCAAGGGTAATACAACTGGAGTTTATAAGTTACCTTGTTTAGATTGCAAGGATGTATGTTGGGGACAAACGGGTAGAGACCTCACCACCAGGGTCAAAGGTCACAAGAAATCAGTCAAATATGGGCAGGAAAATTCCGCCGTATTTCAGCATGTCGCCAACAAAAACCATCGAATAAATTGGGACGACGCTGAAATAATCTACAAATCTGAATGCAGTTTCAGAAGAAAAATAATAGAATCCTCTTTAATTAATAATTTTTCAAATAATAATATTTCCTATGGCCAATGGTCACCGGATTGTATAACTTCCTTAGCAATAAATAAAATGCTACCTTCTACATTAGCAGTGGACAAAATCCACCAATGTCCATGCAACGCCGGACACGTGACCTGAGCCCCCGTCCCTTCCTGCTTACCTCACTACTTCTGTATAAAAACACATTGTTCTCCACTCTGTCATTCACATCTGCTGAAGAGGATCACAGTAAGTGATCGAAATATACGGATCTTTTTACTTTCGCTTATTCTTCTTCGAAAGTGGGTCATTAGTATTATTTGACCAATGTGCTACGACATTACTTTGTTGTGATACATACATACATACATACATACATATATATATATATATATATATATATATATATACAGTATATGTATATATATATACAGTATACATATATATATATATGTATATATACGTATATTATACATATACATATATATATACATATGTATATATATATAAATATATATAAGTATATATATACATATATATATATATATATATATATATATATAAATATATATATATATATATATATATACATGGGGACCACACCACTGCTGCCTATTTCATTGTAGGGTGGATCAGGTTCTCTGTGAGTTTCTTCATTATAACTCCGTCTATGAAAGGAAACGCCATTCATGTCCATCAACATTTTATATGTCCTGCCCAAAATCTAGTTTGCGTGAAAATGTATATACATGCATATATATATGTGTATATATATATATATATATATATATATATCTATATATATATATATGTATGTATATGTGTATATACTGAATATCCCTCTATCGGAGAAAAGAAAGATAAAGATACGTATATTGCGATCACTAGCTGTGTTCTTCTTCAGCGTGGTTTTACAAAGGGTGTGTTAAATTATTATACTAAGAGGAGATACATAGAAGGGACATGAGGAGGTATGCACACTAATGCGTGGTTCGTTTGAGCCCAAGTCGTGAAATATTAAAATTAGGAAGTTGTTTGATAATGGAGGACTCTGTAAAATTTGATTTGTCCCAGTCTATACGGTGATTTTCATTTGCTGTGCGATTTGTAAATTAAATCAGCCTTGCTCCAGTTCATACGGTGATTTAATTCAGCAGTTTGGAGAAATATTACAGAATTTTTATGCTCCCTGATCCTATTGGGAGGCCCTTTCCCGTTTGGCCCCAGTACACTTTAGAGCAGTCTCGGTATGAAATTTTATAGATGCCTGGACTGCTAATATCTTTAGACCTTTGGTGGACATTTATCTATCTATCTATCTATCTATCTATCTATCTATCTATCTATCTATCTATCTATCTATCTATCTATCTATCTATCTATCTATCTATCTATCTATCTATCTATATATATATATATATATATATATATATATATATATACATTCAAATGCTGTTAGGGTAATTATATATAATTTTGGTGTCGTCAAGAAGAGAATCGTAGGCGTGAACAGAGGTATTATATGGAATTATCATTATTATCATTATTATTATTTTTTTCTAAATAATTGGTTCTGGGGAGACAATTTGTAGAGGCTTGGTTTAGCTTGGCTGAAAGCTTTAGTTAGAAAGCATGGTGTATGTTCTAATTTTGTACCTGAGATGTTATGATGTTAAATTCAGAGTGTAAGTAATGGGGGCTGAAAATCTCAACAAGAGCGCTTAGAATTTGTAACTTCCATTACTTAGACCAGCGTTTCTCAACCTTTGGGTTCCCCGGAACCCTAAGGTTCCGCAAATGGTTCCCAAGGGTTCCGCGAGAACAAGTGAGATAAGCTCATGCACTTTTGTTTTTTTATTAGATTTCAAATACGTAACATAATTAAACACGCACGACATATTCTTGGTTATTGTAATAATGTAATATAGACATCATCGTATCTAACCTATTATTACAATGAAAATAAAATGAGAAAGATATGGTATATGTTTTTTTTTTTGTTTTTTTGCGCAGGGGTTCCTTGAGACATGCAATTTAATTTAAAGGTTACACAAAGGTAAAAAGGTTGAGAAACGCTGACTTAGACATTGAAACTACCACCATGACATCTAAACTCCAAAATTTAGGACACCCACCTTGGTTTCTAACTGAAGCTTTCAGCCAAGCTAAATCAAGGGAACGGGATTGTTCAGGTTGGAACTGGCGCTGAAGCAGGTTGCGTGAACTAGACAAGGCTGTACAGCCCCTTTTAAGGGGCGTTTAGACGGCCAAACGGTTTGACAAACCCGGTTTGTCAAACCAGTGTTTGAAGTGATGTTTGACCGTGTGAATAGGGTATTTGGTTGTCAAACACGTTCGACAAACGTATTTGACGACCAAATACCCCATTCACACGGTCAAACATCACTTCAAACACTTGTCTGACAAACTGGGTTTGTCAAACTGTTCGACCGTGTAAATGGCCCTTTATACCCGCATGACGCTTTTCCCTTTCTACAAAGGCGGATCACGCCAACAGGAGACCTTTTGGTCCATAACTAGGTCGCATGCGAAAAATATAATAATGATGATAAAAAATAAAATAAAATAAAATAAAAATTATAATAATAATAGAGATAATAAAAAATAAAATAAATCAATGCATAGGTATAGTTAGATAATAAACAAACAGGTGAATAGTAGATAATAATAAATTGACAGATAATAATAAATGAAAATCAAGCAAATAAACAGACAAATAGTAACAAAGAAATAATATAAAATAAATGGCATTCATTACAGCATCTTGCTTAGATGTTTTTCTAAACGAATCTTAAAGCTTCGAAGTGAACTGCATTGCACTGTCTCTGCAGGAAGTTTATTCCATTCATTAACTACACGGTTGGCGAAGTTGTTTCTACCCATTTCCAGATCATATCTACTTCACTTTTCCTTCCATTTTTCCAGGCTGCCACCTGATTACTTCATTTACCTCTGAAAAACTCTATTGGTAGTAAAAGGGGGATATTTTTTTCATGAAAGTAGCAGTTGCCGACAAGACTGACGAGTTAAACACCATATGAGGACGGAGCCTTTATTTGTACGACGTTTCGCTTATTACAGCTTTTTCAAGTACAAGCTGAGATACATATGCATGTGTATCTCAGCTTGTACTTGAAAAAGCTGTAATAAGCGAAACGTCGTACAAATAAAGGCTCCGTCCTCATATGGTGTTTAAAGGGGATATACCATGTTTCAATTGATTTATTCCGTATTGTGTGGTACCTTTAATTTTATTCCGCCTACTGTCAGGCATTTTCATTCATTTTTAACACTTCCTCGGTAGCAGAGTTAATGTATACATGGACGGAGTTATTAGAGAGATGAAGGTAAGGGGAGATGAATTAAAAATGAGGGTAAGAGGAAAGGGTCGGGGATATGAAGCAGATTACAGGTTTGAAGGAAGAAGAAACTACGAATAAATGTTGAAAAAGTCAGCTAATGAGCATAGAGAGGGAAAAATGGAAGGAAATGAGGTTAGAGATTTACGAAAATGGATGAGTGTGGATGTGACGGTGGATGGTGGAAGGGTGGATGGTGGAAGGGTGAGTGGAGTAGCTGTTGAAGTGGAAGCAAATGCAGAAGTCACACAAATTGTATGTAGAGGGGAAAACAATGTGAAAAAAGGAATGTAAAAATATATATAATAATCGAAGCTTCTGTAGGCATCTTGTTTGTTTATTTTGAATAATTTGTCGCTCTTTGAAATATGCAGGCAAACAGCAGCGGTAAAACATGGTTACAAGGAATGACAGAGAAGTAAAAAGGTGACAATTTGCAAACAGAGGTGAGCTTCCAGGGTCAAGTACGATGGATTGCGAGGAGAAGATGCACACCTAACGAATAGAATGGGTCTGAAACAGTATTGAAGACGTGGAAAGAATTCAGGACGAGGAACTATATTATTGAATATGTATATGAGATAGAGATGTAGGGAACTGGGGATTCGAAGGTAGATTGAATAGTTGTATATATGTATCACAGTATTTTGAGATATAGGAAGTGGAATCTAGAGAAGGCGAGTTAGCAAACGTATCAATTAGTTGCCTCAGCTCTCTCTTGTAGGAGACGCACAGGCCCCAAGTATTTGGCGACAACAACCTGTGATGGGCCATAAGTCAATCAAAGAAGATTTGTTATACTTTCATCTGTACCGTGTTATTAGTGTTGGGCAGTGTAAAATTATGTGTTGTGATTTCAGTGTGATGTGTGGGCCTTGGGTAGATAGTGTCTGTTTTCAAACCAGTTCT
>NC_134796.1:2162579-2175079 GCF_046742065.1 Oratosquilla oratoria | reverse complement strand
TTATCAATTTCTTTGTGTATTTTTTTCAGGCAGGAATTTGCGTTTGTAACTTTTGCGTTTGTACATTTCATCTGGGCAATTTCGTTTAATGCTCCAGCAGTAGTCAGCCATCATACTTTTGTCCCAGCGCCCTTGGTAGCGTTCTTCCATGATCTTTAGGTCTTGGTGGAATCGTTCTCCTTGTTCGTCACTCACAGCCCCCAGGTTGTCAGGGAACTGATCAAGGTGGCTGTTCAAAAAATGAAGCTTGATGCTCATGTTGCACCCGAGATCACGAAAAGCGAGGAGCATTCTGTTCACAAGTTCACTGTAGTTCTCCGCCTTATTGTTTCCAATGAAGTTCTGAACGACTGCCACAAAGGATAACCATGCTGCCCTTTCTAAAGCGGTCATCTTAGCAACAAACTGATCATCACGAATTAGGGTTCGAATCTGTGGGCCATCAAACACGCCTGCTTTGATCTTCTCAAATGATAACCCTGGTAAAGCTGTGATGATGTGTTGGAAACATTCACCTTCGGTTTCCAGTGCCTTGACAAATTGTTTCATCAAACCTAATTTGATGTGAAGAGGAGGAAAGATGATCTTATCTCTGTTTACAATTGGGTCTTGTATGATATTTGGCATGCCTGCTTCAAGGGTGTCACGAATAGGCCAGTCCTTCTGGACCCAATGTCTGTCTCGTGCTCGGCTGTCCCACATACAGAGGAAACATGGAAACTTGGTGAAACCTTTCTGTTGTCCAAGAAGAAAGTTGACTATCTTTAAGTCTACACAAATTATCCAATTGTGCTCATGATACTTTAATAAGTCCATGACCATTCTCATATCATCATAGTCTTCCCGCAAATGCACTGAGTGACCGACAGGTACTGCTCCATAAACATTGCCATTATGTAAAAGAACACACTTTAGACTGCGTTTTGAACTGTCTAAAAAGAGTCTCCATTCAGCAGGACTATAGTAAGGTACACCCAGTTCTTTGAGAAGCCCTGGGATGTCATGGCAGTAAACAAACTGTCTGTCTTTTGAAAAGAAGGTCACAAAAAGCTGGTCACGCTTTCTGAAATATGATACTTTAACAGAGTGATCAACAAGATTTCTGCCTTGTAATCTTGATGCCAAAGCTCTGCTGCTTTCTTTGAAAGACCTAAATCCCGCACTAAATCATTCAGTTCAGCCTGGGGAAGAGGCTTAGGGACGGGGAAAGGTTCAGTGTCTGAAGAACAGTCCTCCGATTGTGAACACTTTTCTGACAATTCACTGTCACAACTGTCTTGCTGGCTTGTATCATGTTTCAATGTCTTTATCGTCCAATGAAGGCAAGCCTTTGAAAACTGGAACAGGTACTTCTTCAGAGTGCGGAACAGGCCGAATAGCTGAGGGAATGTTCGGATACGTAATCTTATGTCGGTTTTTCTTCCCAACACCCGTTGTGTTTACCATGCAGAAATAACAGTCAGTTACATGGTTGGTGGGTTCGCGCCAAATCATTGGAACTCCAAAAGGCAGACCTTTGCGTTTTCCTTTGGTCCAGTCTCGAAGCATTTCCTCACAATTGTGGCACACAACATGAGGAGCCCATTGCTTGTCTTGATCACCAAGATGAACTTCAAAACATGCCTTGTAGGCACGCTTGACGAACGAGGATATGTTACGTCTCTGACGATTGAGTGTGTAGCATCCACATATGTAGCAGAAGGCATCAGGCTTGTTTCTGCAATGATGTCTCATTCTGGAAGCCATGTTTGAACTGAAACAAAAGAAGAATGATCAAAATATTAGAAGCTATCTATATATATGGACGTTAAAATGCTTATACATGGTTTACGAAAGTTCACATATGTACAATTTCATTAACCTCAAATTGCATACAAACTAGAGCTTGTAGAGAAAAACTAATTTCAGATTTGAAATCAGCGCCTAAAACTCTTTCAAAATCCGCTAAAATATCCAATGCAACTCAAAGTTACTGAAAAAGTGTTCCCCTGTGTTATCTGAGCAATTTTCTCAAGTTCATTCTATCCTTTTCCCTGTAATAATGGTTATGACTAATGAGTAGTAATTAATAACATATCAGAGTTTTATTTTAACGGAAAGGTATATACATTTCAATCACTATACAGATTAACGTGTTGGTTTATAGTAAACTTAATTTTGAGACAGGTTATCAAATACAAAACTCGAAATTCTAAGAAAGACAAATGGGTCATCAGGCAAGCTTCCTACTTATGAAAGAATGTTTATTTTTGACACTAAACATGTATAAAATGAATAGAAAAAAGTGAATTACTGAGATACTACATTGCATTATAGACACCAGTCTTTAAGTACCATATATTTGGGTTTCGATACTGTGGTGCTGCAAAAATTATTTACCTCTTCTTGTGCTATTTTATAGCGAATTATACAGACTAACTCGCGGAGTGTCTTAAACTTCATTCTTGTTTAAGAATGAGACAGGCAAGAACTAGTTTACCAAGAGAATGGTTAACGAAGGGAATAGACTTAGTGACAGTGTGGTTTACGCTGAGACAATTGGTTGTTTTAAGAGACGATTGAATAATCTTATGCATTGGGATAAAAGGTTGTAAGGGGAATGGAACTACCTAGTGTAGGCCTTAGGGTCTCGCAGTCGTCCTCCATTCTTATGTTCTTATGATTTCCCAAAAAACGTAGCGTTAATTCGTATCGCCTGTCACGTAATAAATGTGTGGTGAATGCTATTACGTATTTTATGTATTTTTTACTCAAAGTCATTTTGAAATTTTGTTTTTGTACCCTTTCACTATGCACATGCAGTGTCTAGGGCGCCATGTTTGGGCTGAATATTCAAGATAAATACGTGTAGACCAGGACTAGATGTTGAACATTGCTTCTTGATTTGACCCTTTTGTACATAAGAACATAAGAACATAAGAATGAAGGAGACTGCAAGAGACCATAAGGCCTACACTAGGCAGCTCCGTATCCATCACCACCTGTCATCCCCATCCATAAAGTTGTCTAATCGTTTCTTAAAACAACTGATAGTTTCAGCGCTTACTACATGGTTACTAAGTTTATTCCATTCGTCGACCACCCTATTAGTAAACCAATTCTTGCCTATTTCCTTTTTAAATCTAAATTTGTCCAGTTTATAACCATTACTGCGAGTCCTGTCCTGTTGTTTTAATATGATGACCTTGTTTGCATCACCCTTGTTAAAGCCTTTGATCCACTTGAACACCTCTATTAGATCACCCCGCACTCTGCGTCTTTCCAGAGAGTGTAAGTTAAGGTGCCTAAGCCTCTCTTCGTAAGGCAAATTTCTGAGTGGACACTTCTTTATGATGACCTTGTTTGCATCATCCTTGTTAAAGCCTTTGATCCACTTGAACACCTCTATTAGACCACCCCGCACTCTGTGTCTTTCCAGAGAGTGTAAGTTAAGGTGCCTAAGCCTCTCTTTGTAAGGCAAATTTCTGAGTGGACACTTCTTTTGGTTGCCGTCAGACATTTTTGTTCATCTCCATGGCACTCTGTTATGGAGCTACCACTCATCTGAAGGAGCTCACTCTGTGTTTTTACCCGAGTGACACTTTCCCACCTCGTTCCGGCTTCCGCCATATTCTTCGGCTCATCTACGGGGCGACTTCTCGGCAGTGTGAGGAACTGAACCCAACTTGCCTTGGAAGACACAAATCAAACCTGACGGCATTACCAAGCCGGATTAAGCGAACATGGTGAGACACAGAGGCTGTACCTTCCCCTGAGGGACAGACCGACGTTCCTGCAGTGGACCATCGGTGTTGGATAATAACACATTTACTTACGAGTTTGTGTGATTATGTGAGGACTCACTGGATAGAACTGAGGACCCGTAACGGTTTTGTTTTCTGGCTAATGTCTGGCGGGCTTTCTTCATATTGGAGAAACTTCAGGCCAGTTAACGATTGACACAGTAAATTCAACTTAGACTTGGATTATTAGGTTCATCAATCATTTTACAGCATTCAATAGCTTATAAATTACATTCGTGCAGTACTAACGCTGGGTAAACGATAGGACGTTTTGTTCCAATGAGTTGCAAGGAATTAGAATAGCGAAGCATGAACGTTGTCAGGGAACCTTTCGGTCTGCACATATACACTATATATATATATATATATATATATATATATATATATATATATATATATATATATATATATAAATATGTATATAAATATATATATATATATGTGTGTGTATATATGTATATGTCTATATATATGAATGTATATATATATATATGTGTGAGTGTGTATATGTATAATATATACATACATATATGTATATATATATTTATATATATGTATATATATATATGTATATATATATATCTATATATATATGTATATATATATAAATGGATAAATATATATATATATATATATATATATATATATATACACACACACATATATATACCTAATCATTTTGGTTGAGCTGGTTACACCGATTTCAGTCTTCATTCACAACCACGTCCATTCCAGGACACAAAAAACTTGACATGCAGCACTTTTCACCATATATGCAATCTTATCTAGCCGGTAGTGGACCATTAAGGGTGAGCTACACATTTATTTATATGTGAAAAAGTAATCAGACAGGGGGGGAAGAATTTCTTCAGCTTGGGGACGCCGTCAATTAAGCAAAATTGTTTGGTTTTTGATAAGGTTTCCGGGAAACTTCCCCTTGGAAGGACACGATATGTCGAACATAATGCCTGACGAATGGAAAAGAATGAGGAGAATGTAGTTTTTATCTTTTTGTAATAAGGAACTTTTTATCAGGGTGACTAAGATTGTCGTCACTTTTGTGAAAATAGCGAAAAGGGAGAAATGTGATGAAAATAAGAAAAACGAAAATAATAAAAACAATGTAAAACGATAAGAGGGAGGGGAAGTAGAAAAAGAAAAGAATGAAGAAAAAAGAAAAAGAAAAAGAGAAGGAAGAGAAGGTGGCAAGGATGGAAACAAAATGGCAACGGAAGAGAAAATTATTATATGAATAATGGTGACGACAAGAGACATGACAGCGATAACAAAAATGATCCCAAAAATTAACCATAAACGATAACAAATAAATGCGGTGACTGGCTCAAAAAAAAAAAAAAAAAAAAAAAAAAAAAAAAAAAAAATAAAGCTCCTTCACCCTCCCACGTCTCGATGCTGGAGGCGATCTCGAGTCGTGGAAGAGGGAGGTCGATCAGAAAGCGTTTTCCTTTCTTTGTCCAACTAAAACTCGTTGTTATCCCTCCTTCCCGATTCACTGCAGACGCAGAATTCATATGCACTGATGCTAACCTGTGATGAAAGCCATTCATATTACCGTCAATTAATTTTACTTAAGATAGCGGCACATTAGGCATTTTTCGCTAACATGCTACTTCCTTTTGTTACTTCGTTTGAGTAGAAACGACTTAGGTTACGATTTTTTTTTTTCAAATTTCCAAATGTCAAAATACGCTTCATGTAGCGAGAACCTTAATGACGAACTAAGAGAAGTTAAGTTTATGCAAGTTTTAGATACATTGTTCAGATGTTCGGAACACATAGTTGATATGTTCTTACGGAAGTATAGAATATTGTAACCAAAGTCATTTCTACTCAAACGAACGAAGTAGGAAATTCAAACCAAGCAGCACGCTAGTTTCGGTGTCTCCTGATTTTATAAATTCTCGCTCCGGGCTTCACACAATGTTTTTTATCATTCTTGAGCTAAAATTAAAGTGGATATACAAACATAGATATATCCTAGTTTCTTGCATTTCATTCATGGTATGAGATTCACGAATTTCCGTCTCACGCTTACTATCGAAGGAGGCCCGTTAGCTAAGAACGCCTTATGAAGTGTTTGCCCAGCGTGGACTGTTGCAATACTGTCTCGAAGACCAGGAGAGTTGGACGCTACTGTCTATATCAGTGTTTCTCAACCTTCTTACCCTTGCGTAACCTTTAAATTAAATTTCATGTCTCAAGGAACCCATGAAAAAAAAAAAAAAAAAAAAAAAGAAAAAAAAAAAAAAAAAAAAAAAAAAAAAAAAAACATATCTTTCTCGTTTTATTTTAATCGTAATAATAGGTTAGATTACATTATTACAATAACCAAGAATATGTCGTGCGTGTTTAATTATATTACATATATGAAATCAAATGAAAAATCAAAAGTGTATTGCCTTATCTCACTTGTTCTCGCGGAACCCTTAGGGACCTTTTGCGGAACCTTTGGGTTCCGGGGAACCCTAAGGTTAAGAAACGCTGATCTAGACAATACATAAAGCTTTGTAACTGAGGCTTGAGCGTTCGTTACGCCCAGACATTACAGTCCTTGTGTAATTGTATAAAGTACACATTTTTTTACAATTAAATTTTAAGAAGTCCCAATAACCCTCGTAGCTAGTAATCCTACATGAACGAATATATATACATTCATACACACACACACACACACACACACACACACACACACACACACACACACACACACACACACACACACACATATATATATATATATATATAATTTATATATATATATAATATATATATATATATAATATATATATTAAGGAGCCATTTCATTGGAAAAATTTCAAACATTGGACTAAGAGTAACAGAATTTACTACCGACTTTTCGAATACTGCCCGGGGTTCATCCTCATGGTTATACAATGTCAGCAAAAGGAATCAATTAGATAGTGTACCGGTGCTCTCCGGGACAGATTCCACCAGACTGAACGGAGTTGCAGGTGAACAGAATTTCACACTAGTAAAACTCCCCGACATGGAGAAAGGATTACAAAATTATATATAAGAGGCACGAACAGGCTGGTACCAAAATCCAAGAAGCTAATAATGATAAAATCTCGCTCGATTCCTAAGCCGCCGTCCATCACTCTTACGGTCCTGGTTGTCAATCACTCCTCTGTATCTACAATACACATCATAACAATACTAAATCATATCCTGAATGACATGCAGAAATTAATTACAAATCTATTACTCTGAGTCCAATGTTTGAAATTTTCCCGATAAACAATATATATATATATATATATATATATATATATATATATATATATATATATATATATGTGTGTGTGTGTGTGTGTGTGTGTGTGTGTGTGTGTGCGATATATATATATATATATGTGTGTGTGTGTGTGTGTGCGTATATATATATATATATATATATATATATATATATATATATATATATATATATACATATATATACATATATATATATATATAGATATATATGAGTGGAAGGGTGGTGAGATAAACACCGAGTAATGTTGGAGTGTAAATTTACTGACGTTTCGTCCTTAACAGGACTTCTTCAGAGGCACGGAAGTCCTGTTAAGGACGAAACGTCAGTAAATTTACACTCCAACATTACTCGGTGTTTATCTCACCACCCCATCCACTCATTCTGTCGTCCTTCTGTCCCAATATATATATATATATATATATATATAATATATATATATACGCACAAGCACAAGCACACACACACAACCACACACACACACACACACACACACACACACACACACACACACACACACACACACACACACACACACACACACACACACACACACACACACCCTGCTTGTAAATGCGCGCGTGTTTTAGTGTAAGGCTTCCTTTATTATAATTTTCCACTTATGCTGAGGACAGTCTTTTTTCTTTCATTGCAGTTGTTTGATGGCCGCACCCACAACCTCGCTTCCTCATCGTCACCTCCCTCACCATCACCACCTCCACGCCAGTCAGTCCCCGTCTACCTCAATGACTAAACATCCTCATCCTATCACGCCCGAAGAAGGGGTTGCTGGAGGAGGAGGAGGAGGAGGAGGAGGAGGGGAAAGAGAGGTAGTAGCAAGCGGTAGAGGAGGACGAGGAGAAGGAGGAGTAAGAAGAGGAGGAGGAGGAGGAGGAGGTGGGGAAGAAGGAAGAGGGGGAGAAGAGGAAGGAAGGGTTGGACGCGAGAGCATCGATGGGGAGACAGAGTCTATCAGGGACCGAACCTCAAATACGTCCATCACTTCTAGCAATACACCAGCGCGCCCCGATTACGTGCAGACTATCACCGTTCGTGGTAAGTACAGTTTCTTTGTCTCAATTTGTTGAACGAATGAAAGGAAAGGAAGAATAAAAATAAAAATTGGGAAAACTATCACAAGAATGTCTTATAGACGCTGAAACTTTGGCTGGGTAATCCTTGGAGAAATATAATGTAGTGAAGTAAAAGTTACAATAACTACAATGGTGACAGAAAAAAATAAATAAAACTGGGAACAAAGCATTATAATTATGTAAATGTTTCTTAATTTTGATACTTGGTTTTGCTTAACGTTGTGAATTCCCCCGATGAGGAGGCTGGGAGGGTGCCCTTACAGAGGACTTTGTTATGTGAAATTTGAATAATCATGCCCTTGGCCCAGATCGCTGGTGGTAGGGTTCGAATTGCCTTCATATCGACCTCCGCCGCAAGTAGTGACGCTTTAACCCGCTCGGCCAGCAATACTAGAATTATATTGAAAATAGAAAATTGTACCCATATATATACAGTATATATATATATATATATATATATATATATATATATATATATATATATGTATGTATATGTGTGTGTTTAAGACGGATTAAACATTTTTAGAAGCTCTACCACGGGATTCGAACCCTGACCTTTGCTAGCGTCTTGACTTCATGATTATGCACGCACAAGTCAGGGTTCGAATCCCTTGGCAGAGCTTCTAAATATGTTATATGTATACATATATAAATATATGTATATATATATATATGTATATGTAGATATGTATATGTATATGTATATGTATATGTATATATATAATATATATATATATATATATATATAATATATATATATATATATATATATATATACATATACAGTGCAGCTTTTCAGGTCCCCCTTCTCGGGCTTTTATCCTCCCTTTCTCAATTTTAGTCTCCTTCATTTTCTCTTCTTTTCTTTCTTTTTATCTCTTTATCTTAACTTGCTGTTATTTTTATGTGTCTGATTGCAATTAGCCGTTTGTATTTCAGACATTTTCCTCCTTTTGTTCCTTCCTTCATTGCGGACATTTGGTCCACCTTTTCCGCTTGCGTGTTTGGACCTTGTTCTGGTGTATTTTTTTTACTTTTGTGTTACATAATGATGTTATTTTGCTACACTTGTTTTGTGATCACCAAATATATGTATATTTGGTGTCACAATTTCAAGTTAATCTTATTCTATTTTTATTTGATATTGCAAAGAGTATAGCTTTGTATATGGGATTGAGAGTGTGAACCTTTCTCAGGTATACCACATTGGCCATTTATATTTGAGTTCACGATCTTCTATCCATTATACCCCCTGAAGACGATTCCTGGACAGGAATCGAAACGTCGGGCAAATTAATCCTTGAATTGAGTCTAACACTTAGTTTTCCAATATATATATATATATATATATATATATATATATATATATATATATATATATATATATATATATATACATATACATATATATGTATAATATATACATATATATGTATATATATACATATATATACATATATATATATATACATATATACATATATATATGTATGTATGTATATATATATATGTATATATATATTTATATATACATATATATGTATATGCTTGTATATATATTCATATATATATGTATATATATATATGTATATAATTATAGATAGATAAATAAATAGATAGATATGAATATAAATAGATAAATAAAGAATGACTAAATTATATACATAGATAATCATATATATATTAAAGATATAAATGATTATCAGATGCATAGGTAAAGAAAGAAATGCATGTATATGTAATAGACAAGTTAATGAATTTGAACACTTGAGTAGGTAGATAGATGAATAGATTAATTAATAAAAAAAATAAATAGATATATTGAGATATAAAAGCATAGACAGTTGAATGAATGAATCAGTGAGTAACTAGATTAGTAGATACATTAATAGCTTAAGAAATAAGTGAATAAATTGTGTAAGTGAGTTGATCCAGCTGGTGATTGTTGCTGCAGTTAATATTGGACCGTTTTGTCCAAACGGACTCTGGCTAGCGTGAATTCTTCATCAACGAATCTTTCTTCTGCTCTGCTCTGAAACCTGGGCTTCAGTCTCACTGTAAAACTCATTTCATTTTTGCAATAAAGTAAGTGACTGTGTCTCTTCGTTTCAGAGATTCATTTAGACGTTAACTTTGAATCTTTGAGGCCATGCACATTGTGCGGGGTAATTACTTTTTTATTTATTTAATTTATTTATCTATTTATTTTACGGCGTCAATGCGGTAGGGTGGGGTGGGGTAGGGGGTTAGTGGCATCCTATGGACCACAGGCACACATCATTCACAATTGGAGGCTAATTTGTATAAAAAAAAAAAGAAAAAAATGCTGACCACTTTCACTGTTCCTCATGCAATCTTTGACAAATTCTATGACTTTTCGTTGCCATGTAAGTTACAATAAATACCGTTGATAAAAGACGGCGACAGCAGACCTTCAGCTCCATAATGGGATTAAAAAAAAAAAATTGATAACTAAATATATAGATTCATAAATACACAAATAGAATAGATAAATAATAGAAATGAATAAATTGATATATAGATAAATAAATGAATAAGCCAATAAATCAGTATATATATAAATGAGTAAATAGATAAGTAAATAAATAAACAAATAAACGAATAATTAAAATAATAAACAAACAAATAAATAAATAAGATGAAATAGTCTAGAATAGAATAAATGTTTAGGTGTTCATCTAAGCGAATTCGAAACCTCCGAATCTAAATTACTTTTCATTAACTCCATTCAACTCCGATGACAAGATGTCTTGTCATTTGGTCAAATAAAACAAAAAATCATAAAACACCTAAAATGTTTGATCAAACACCATGAAAAATGACGTCAGTCCTCGCTTCGCTCGCGAGCGAAGCGAGGACTGACTGTCATATTTTTTTTTTTGATCAATCATTTTGGTGTTTTATGTTTCTTTTTGTTTTATTTGACCAAATGACAAGACATCTTGTCATCTGAGTTGAATGGGTTAACTCCATTCATGGATAGAAGCGAATGATCAGAAATCCGTGTCGGGATTGGCACCCATCAGCTAAACGAAATCTTAGGATAGAGGCGCTGGTACTTGATTTGTGAAAAAATGCTATTATAGAGAGGGTAAAAAGAAACACGTAATGAGAATGGATCAAGAAAGACTACCGAAGCTGTTATTGGAATTGACACCGCAAAGGAAAAATCCAGTGGAAAGACCAAAGGAGAGATCGATAGAAAGCGTCAGGGAAGAAACACGCAATGAAAATGAAACAAGAAAGACTACCGGAAGCTGTTATTGGAATTGACACCGCAGAGGAAAAACCCATTGGGAAGACCCAAGGAAAGATGGATAGAATGCGTCAGGGAAGCAGTTGGGAGTACGGGGAAAAAGACTAGAGGACGTAGAAAGCCAAGATCTCTTCATGAATCAGAGATCCATGGAGGGACTTTGCCGGCCGATCGTAGGTGAGTGAGAAGCCATGGACTGTCAGGGTGAGGAGGAAACGGGCTGGGAGGGACTTTGCCGGCCGATCGTCGGTGAGTGGGAAGCCATGGACTGTCAGGGTGAGGAGGAAACTCTCTGGGAGGGACTTTGCCGGCCGATCGTAGGTGAGTGGGAAGCCATGGACTGTCAGGGTGGAAAGGAAACACGCTGGGAGAGTCTAACCCAGTGGTTCTCAAACTTTTTCGTGAGCGACCCTATTTGGAACATTTCAATCCTTCGCGACCCAGAATAAAGTAAAGAGAGACAAAATGGACAGTGATATATACCCTTCACTTTGAAAAAAGAAAATAATGTGTACAGCTTTTCTTTAACAAAACTAAATTAACAGAATCCATGGCACTGCATTTCCTTCAGAAAACTAAATTAATGGGATCCGTGGTTCTGCTTCTCGTATACCAGTATCTAAATTCGTGGGGCCCCGCGACCCATCAAAATTGATCTCGCGACCCAACTTTGGGGTCGCGACCCATAGTTTGAGAACCACTGGTCTGACCTCAGCCGGCGTTGACGCGTTTCTTGGTGCTCAAGGGACACGTGTTCGAGTCTCACAGCCAGCCACCAATAACTTGCCCTAGCAATCCGAACACACGAGGCGAAGGTGATGGACTCAGTCATAGCAAAGTGCCTCCAGGCTTAAGCTCCTCTAGAGTTCTTGAAGGCGTCATCACACTGGGCTATTTTTCCTCCGACAACTGGAGAAGATTTATGCCGGAGGAAAATAATTTTCCTTCAGCACATCAGATGAATTGTGGAGAAAACAAAATATTTTGCCAGAGAGTGATTTTACGGCGGAAAAAGGGGTGGAAGTGGGCGATACCACCGATTAATTGGAGGT
>NC_134796.1:2147579-2152579 GCF_046742065.1 Oratosquilla oratoria | reverse complement strand
ATAGTAATAGTGATAGTTGTATTGATAGTGAAAGTAATAGAGTGAAAGTGATAGTGATGGTAAGTTATAATGATAGTAATAATATTAGTAATAGTAATAGTAATGGTAATATTAATAGTAATAGTTATAGTAATGACAGTATTAATAGTGATAACAGTAACGGTAGTTGTGGTGAAAATCTTATTACTTTTAGCAATAGTGCTAATTGTTGTCATAGTAACAGTAGTAGTAGTAGTAGTAGTAGTAGTAGTAGTAGTAGTAGTAGTAGTAGTAGTAGTAGTAGTAGTAGTAGTAGTAGTAGTAGTAGTAGTAGTAGTAGTAGTAGTAGTAGTAGCAGTAGTAGTAGTAGTAGTAGTAGAAGTAGTAGAAGTAGTAGTAGTAGTAGTAGTAGTAGTAGTTGTGGATTCAGTGTACGTGGTAGGTTCTGATCTATACCTCTCGTCATCACTCCTGTCTCTCATTCCTCCTTCAATATGATGATGCTATAACACTAGACCGGTGTCCATTTCCTTTAGTAGCTATTGAGAGCGTATTGGGATCTTCTCCCACTGGCTCAGCACCAGTCCTTCGCTCTGCCTATTCTTCTTCTTCTTTAGTACCAGCTAAGGACTTATTCTGACCAAAGAGGACCTTTCTTTCCCTCCTTCAATCCACACCGTGATTTCCTGCTTCCGGAGGTCTTTTGTCGAGTTTGGGGTGGAGGAAGGCACAAGCCGCTCCCTGACGCGAAACTCTTCGCGCCGGTCCGCCGACACGCCGCCGACGACTTCGCGGGAAGTCGCCGGGGGTGATGAGGACAAAGCCACTGCCTTTGACTTCCTTCGATGATTCCTCCTCCCTTTGTACGTAGTCATCATCAGGAAAGGCTCCCCTCCAGAGAATGACCAAATTCGTTTTTTTTCTTCCCGTCTCAACCTTTGTGATGTGGATCTATTATCTTACTCACAATGGTCGAAGGGAGTGAGTTATCCATATTTTTTTTTTCGGATTTCGTTCTTCATTTCCCCCGTCCCCTCGCCTCCATGGCTCGAATGTTGGCTTCGATCGTCTTGTTTACAATAGGCAGACGTCGGACGATATGGGGAGAATGGTTCTTCGTTTTCTCACACGATTTCCAAAGGAAATACCACCCCAAATACCCCGCATGAAAAGAGAAAAATCCTTCTTCGGCTGGCCGGCGCGGCGACCGGGTTGGCTCCGATCTCGCTCCGGCCGATGTGGACCCGCGTTTGAATCCAGCAGCTACTGTCGGTGATTTCTGGCGTAAGCTCTTCACAGAGAAGGAGATACCAAGATATAAACTGGTAGAAAATCTGAATAAAATCGCCAGTGAATATATACCATATACCAAGGCTTTTTCCCCCTTACTAGGGAGGTAGCCAAAAAGGAAAAGGCATAAAATCATTCCCACCCATTCCATCCCCGAAAACACTCCACACCCCTCCCTCCCATCTTTGCACCCTGTGGTGGGGGAAAAGAATACTGCAACCAAGTATTCCCACTTGGATCGTAAGAGGCGAGAAGAAAGGGACGGGGATTGGGACTAGGCACCCTTCTCCTTGTAGCCCTACAGGGCACATTCCTAAAAGTAAAAGCCAGTGGATAACAATAATATTAAGTGGTTAAGGCAGTGGCTTCCAAACTTTTCTGGCTTTAGCCCCCCTTGCCAAGCCTCTCAGAAGTCCCTGGCACCCTTTTTAGAAAATCTAAATTCTAGTTTGTCAGTATTCTGTTGATTCAACATCAGTGTAACAAAATTTTGTCCCTGGATAATATGAAAATACTCATCTTTACACTGATGCTGCTTTAATAAACAAAAATGGATGACAGAGAGAGAGTCGGTAATGCGAAAATTATTTTTGCTCTGATTTTTGGCGGCACCCTCAGTATTTTCAATTCCGTGGAACTCATTCCCTTTAGTAAATTGCCTCCATCAAGTCCTTCTTTATCGGAGAGAACTTTAACTTTTATTGTGGATGTTGCCATGAGATTTGGTTCATTCTCATGACACCCGGGCACTCGTGAGCGAAGCAGTTAGCTATGATAAGACGAATTCTACGTTTGTTCGAGGTCTTCCTGTTCTAAAGACAAGTCGAAGGCCTCGGCCGCAGAGGGAGACAAACTGGCCGGTCCGGTTGGCACCAAAAAAAAAAAAAAAAAAAAAAAAAAAAAATCTGGCACATGAAATGGTTAAAACTTAATATGCACTGACGAAACAAAAAACATTTTTCAGTCACAGATTCGTTTCCAGAACGGACGTGAAAAACAAACGTTTATCTAATTGAAAAGCAATTTTCTTTCAATTGAAAGAGCAATCGGAAACTAGTTGAACAGCGCCTTTAGAAGTGTGTTACGTGCAACTGCATCTGCGCGAGCTATGGCACAATGCAATCAACCAATGTACTTTGGGGGATGTAGTTCAGGTGAATAGAATTGTGTGATGGTAATAAAACAATATATATGGAAGCTGTCGCCATATGGAAGGAGTTTGTCAGGATAGACCAGTGGTTCTCAAACGGTGTGCCGCGGCACCAAAGAATGCCGTGAGATCAACTGAGGGAGTGTGCCGCCAAAATTGAGAGCAAAAATAATTTTCGTATCACCGACTCTCTCCGTCATCCATTTTTGTTCATTAAAGCAGCATCAGTGTAAAGATGAGTATTTTCATATTATCCAGGGACAAAATTTTTGTTACTCTGATATTGAATCAACAAAATACTGACAAACTAGAATTTAGATTTTCTAATAAGGGTGCCTGGGACTTCTGAAAGGCTTGGCAAGGGGGCCTCAAGCCAGAAAAGGTTGGAAACTGCTGGGGTAGACCTTCTATTCCACATCGAATAGGACCTTTTCCTCTTCACTCGCCAGCCGCCTGGCTATTTCTGTCATTTTCGTATGCGCATGTATGTGCGTGCTTTTGCGCCGGTTTTGTGTATATGTGAGTATATGCATATGCGTGTGCATGCTCACATTGTGTGTGTGTGTACACCCATCTGTTTGTGTGTGTGTTTGTAGCAAAATACACACGAGATAGATATAAACTTCTCGTAGAAACAATCTCAGGTTAGGTTAGGTTAGGTTAGGTTTGGTTAGGTTAGGTTAGGTTAGGCTTCGAGGTTTGAAAATGCTAAGTCAGGAAAAAGTAAAACAACCTATCTCTCATCTATTTATTTTTTGGTTTTTATATTCTATCCGGCGTTTAACGATGCATGCACGAAATGTATAAATAAAGCAACATGTGAAACAACACACACAAAAATGACATCAGTAGAGAAGAATTAATAGAAAAATACGAAAATGATTGCTAGCAAAGGGGACTCCCCGAAGATTACAGTTCATTGAAGCGTCGTTTCACGTAAATTTACTGTCGATGAATATTTAATCTGGTATGGCATCGACGATCTCTTTATTCAATTCCACACTAGGCTACGCCTAATTGTGGAGAGGTCACATCCATCCACCATTCTGCTAATTACTCACCCACCACCATTTATAAGAACATAAGAACACAAGAACATAAGAACATAAGAATGAAGGAGACTGCAAGAGACCATAAGGCCTACACTAGGCAGTTCTGAATCCATCACCACCTGTCATCCCCATCCATAAAGTTGTCTAATCGTTTCTTAAAACAACTGATAGTTTCAGCACTTACTACATGGTTACTAAGTTTATTCCATTCGTCGACCACCCTATTAGTAAACCAATTCTTGCCTATTTCCTTCTTAAATCTAAATTTGTCCAGTTTATAACCATTACTGCGAGTCCTGCCCTGTTGTTTTAATATGATCCATCCGATCTTACTTAAACAACACAAGAAATGTGTCAAAGACGGGAATGAGTCAAGTGCCATTATTAAACATTTAAGTACTTAGAATCACCCAATCAACTGGGAAAACGCTAGAGTGATTACTTTCAACAATAATATCGTCGAAAGAAATTCAATTGAAAGTTGTCTGATTAAATTTACAAATGATAACAACACCCTCAACATAGGATTGTATAAGATAGATAATCATATCTGTAAGGAAATAGCCAACAATTACCAAATGCAAGAATGCTAGACGTGTGACCCACGCCTGGGCAATTCGTCCACCACCTTTCCTAGCGTAGTTCCTTATGCTCTTGTCATACTATATTATGTTTGGCTGTACCCTCTTTCTTTGTAATTTACATTGAAGATGTGACATACGAAAGAGCTCTGCTCTGTTTGTTTATTTTCTAAAGTGGTTACCTTGCATATATATGTACACACACACACACACACACACACACACACACACACACACACACACACACACACACACACACACACACACACACACACACACACACACACACACACATACACGCACACACACACACACACACACACATACACGCACACACACACACACACACACACACACACACACACACACACACACACACACACACACACACACACACACACACACACACACACACACACACACTCACTCCCACCATACATTCCCGTCCATTCCACTCCCATCCCCCACCCTTTCCTCCCTGAAGCAATGCAGCAAGAGACAGGGCATCCACAGCAGGGCCGCTTCACTTAATCGGTGATTCTTCCTCTCGGTCTCCTTATGTTTCATATATGAGATGTAATCTGAAGAATTCCCGATGAAGAAGAAACGTCAGGATAAATCCCCAACACTTCCCTATGTTTATCTCACCACCCATCCACTGACCTGTCTTTCATATTTCAACACACACACACACACACACACACACACACACACACACACACACACACACACACACACACACACACACACACACACACACACACACACACACACTCCCACCATACATTCCCGCCCATTCCACTCCCATCCCCCACCCTTTCCTCCCTGAACCAATGCAGTAAGAGACAGCGCATCCACAGCAGGGCCGCTTCACTTAATCGGTGATTCTTCCTCTCTGTCTCCTTATGCATAAAAAAAATAAGACGGGAAGAAATCCTTTCGGGCTGC
>NC_134796.1:2122579-2130079 GCF_046742065.1 Oratosquilla oratoria | reverse complement strand
GTGTGTGTGTGTGTGTGTGTGTGTGTGTATTGTCACGACCCACCGATGAGCCAGGCCAGTCGTGACACGAAAAAAACTTAAAGCCGTGAGCAGTTCGAACGAGTGATAGAGTTCAGGCAGGACAATTAAACTCCTCGTTAAAATTACTTATTTTATACAGGAAAAAACACATACTACATAAATGGACATAGAATTAGAAGAGATAGCAATATATGTTGCATGAATTAAAAATGGCTATTTAATTACCAAGTAGAGTAGCTGGGCATGCGCTTATATGCAGCACGTAAGAGCAGGTGGGCGAAATGAAATATTGATTATGGTGTAGACGAATCTTGATTCAGTTTGCTAGAAGTTGTCCTAACGGAAAGTCGTTTAGACCGAGTCTCCAGTCTCGAAAACAAATGGATTGTCTGAGGTGAGGCTGATGTACGATAACTTCTGGTAGAGGAATCGTCTGGTAGTCTGGAATATGTGTGATATTGATTGAGGTTTCGTAGTTGAAAATTAACAGTGTCGAGTCACAGTTAGTCCAGCAGCAGTCTGGAGATTTCCGAAACAGTCTGGAAAAATACGAAGACTTTGCACTTCGTGTGGAGATGGGGCAATCGTTGTGGTCCAAAGGACTTGATTTGTTGAGTTGCCGCAATCGACAAATGTAAAATAATTTCTTCGTAGATTCAGATAGGCACTGGGGCTTCTGCTTTTTTTATTCTTTACTTCTCTGTTCTTTCATGTTCTGGTTCTCTCTGCTTCTCTTCTCTATTGACTCTCTTCTATTGACTCTGTCTCTCTCTCTATCTCTCTCTCTGCTTCGCCTTTTATAGCAAGGAAATGGGTGCTTACGTTTCCTGTGATGCCAAAACGTACCTAAACCAGGTGGCTTAAATACTTTCAACGAATGAGAATGCAGAATAAGCTTTCCCGCCAATTATGTAACGTTTCTCCTGAGCCTGGCTTCATGACAGAACGTAATAAAGTGCGTCCCAACAGACGGATATTGCACAATGGGCTATATATGGTATATATTTTATGAAATATAATACAAATCACAACATATACTACACATCATCTTCACGTACGGTGTGCCTTAAAATACAAACAGGATAATTCATTCACGCAAGTGCGTCACACAGCACAACCACAGGATTCTATTCACGCTAAATGACACACAGACACACACACACACACACACACACACACACACACACACACACACACACACACACACACACACACACACAAATATATATATAAATATATATATATATATGTATATATATGTGTGTATATATATATATATACATATATGTATATATATATGTATATGACGTAAGCGGAGTAGAAAACACAGGAGTCTTAGTCTTGAGTTTCCTGACTAGTTTCGCATACCTGCAAAACTAGTCAGGAATAAACTCGAGACTAAGACTCCTGTGTTTCCTACTCCGCTTACGTCAACCTGTCAGAATATCTCAGCATATATATATATATATATATATATTATATATACATATACAGTATATATATATTACAAAGGCGGAGCATGCCGACAGGAGACCTTTTGATCCATATCTAGGTCGGATGCGAAAAAAAATCATATTAATAATAAAATGATAAATAAAAACTATGATAATGTAAATAGCAAATAAAATACATAAATAAATGCATAGGTATAGTTAAATAATAAACAAACAGGTAAATAGTAAATAATAATAAATTGACATATAACTAATAATAAATGAAAATCAGACAGACAAATGATAACAAAACAAAAACAAATAATATAAGATAAATCATAATCATTACAGCATCTTACTTAGGTATTTATCTAAATGATTCTTAAAGCTTAGAACTGAACTACATTGCACTACCTGTGCAGGAAGTTTATTCCATTCATTAACTACACGGTTGGCAAAGTTGTTTCTACCTACTTCCAAATTGAATCTATTTCCGGACAGTTTGAGACCATTGTTTCTTGTCTGATTCTCATTCAATGTAAAAATTTGGTCACTTTTGATGTTGTCAATTCCCTTTAGAATTTTAAAGACCTGTATCAAGTCACCTCTGAGTCTACGCTTTTTTAGGGAAAACAGATTCATATGTTTTAGTCGATTTTCGTATGATTTATTTTTGATATTTGGAATCAGTTTTGTGGCTCGCCGTTGTACTTTTTCCAGTCTGTCAATGTCTTTAATGAGATTCGGTGACCCTACGGAAACAGCATATTCCAAATGTGGACGAACTAACGATTTATATAGCTTGTTAATGAGTGATGGACTTTTGAAATCAAAAGATCGCGCAATCAGTCCTAGAATCTTATTTGCTTTCTCAGAGGTTGAAATACACTGCTTGGATGATTTGAGGTCGTTACTGATAATTACGCCGAGATCTTTTTCACTATCCACTTTTGTTAACGAATTTCCAAATAACTTGTAATCGTACTTACTGTTATTTTTACCTATGTGCATTAGCTTGCATTTACTTGTGTTAAATTTCATTAGCCACTTTTCAAACCATTGCTGTAATTTATCTAAATCTTCTTGAATATTTAAATGGTTTGAGTGATCATTTGCCACTCCGCACAGTTTTGTATCATCAGCAAATTTGGAAACAGTAGATTTTAGTCCATGGTCTATATCATTTATATATACTATGAATAGAAGTGGCCCAAGAACGGAACCCTGAGGAACTCCACTTGCAACACTTTTCCATCCAGAAGTTTTTCCATTTAAAACAACTCTCTGTTTTCGACCCTTCAACCAATTACTGGTCCAACCACTTATTCCATGCAAAGCTAATTTAGTAAGTAGTCTTTCGTGTGGGAGGGTATCAAAAGCTTTTGCAAAGTCTAGATATACTAAATCTATATTGTTTCTTTTGTCATAATTCGAGATAACTGTGTTGTAGAATTCGAGTAAGTTAGTCACGCAAGAACGTTTCCGTCTGAAACCATGCTGGCTATCATTTATCAAACGGTTACTTTCTAAATGATGTTCGATAGCATCTCTGATGATAGTTTCCATTATTTTTCCTACGATTGAAGTCAAACTTATAGGCCTATAGTTATTTGGTTTCTTTTTGTCACCTTTTTTGAATATGGGAGTAACGTTAGCTAGCTTCCATCCTCTTGGGACATCTCCGGATATGATGGATTTCTTGAAAATAATTTCTAATGGAACAACAATCTCATTTTTCATTTCCTTTAAGATTCTTGGATGCCAACCGTCAGGCCCTGGTGTTTTATTAACTTTGAGTTTGTCTATACACCTTTTAATTTTTTCTTTTGTTATATTTACCGTAGTGAGTAAGTTTACCCTAGACTTTTCACAGGTTTCAGTTTGGAATTCACTTTGAGGTGTTTCGTTTACGAATACCGAGCTAAAATAATTGTTTAAGATATTACACATTCCTTCATTTGAATATTCGAGTTGACCGTCAGCAGATAATAGTGGACCAATGTGATTCCTAACAACCTTTTTATCTCTAATGTAACTATAGAATTCTTTGGGATTCTCTTTGGATTTCTCAGCGATGTTCATTTCGTATTGTCGTTTTCTTTTTCTTATTGTCTTTCTTAAATCTCTCTGTATTGATACATATATATATATATGTACACACACACATATATATACATATATATGTGTGAGTTTGTGTATGTGTGTGTGTGTGTGCGCGTGTGCGAGAATGTTTGTTTATGTGTGTGCGTGTGCCTGATTTTTCTAATATATACGAATGTATGAGCGTGTTCGTTTATCTATATGTATATGTGTGCATAAGTATGTGCGAAAGAGTGTGTGTGTGTGCAAATGACCACGTGCTTGTGTATGCGTGTTTGTTTGTGCACGTTTATAAACACAGACATGTATATGCTTGTTCGTTTGTATTTGGAGCGAGCGCGCGCGATACACATCTGTACATGTTTGTGTGCTTGCTTGTGTGCTTTAATATGTGGCTGCTGTCCAGTACATACTGGAAACATCTTTATAGTATTTGTTATTCATATCAAGTACCAAACTTTCCTAAAGCGGCCAGCTATTGTTGGGCTAATTACAGTGATTTGTGTCGTCGATAAGGCGTACAAATGCACGAGCGAACGCATATAATAAAGTGTTTTAAATTAAGCGACTTTCACTCCAAGAATAATCTGATTTTCGGTGAATGGACCCCGCCACGCATTTCACAGACCACAATCCCTCACTTAGACGAGAATCTAAGGTCTGCAGCATCTGGGAGGTAAAGTACCATTTGCTACTTGATAATTAAACTTTTGGACAGTCTTTTTATACTTATGGGAAGGAATCAAACACTGTATACACGGACTAACACGGGTTCGAAGAGAGATGTCAACAAAAGAGCATCGGCGTGTCACTCACCGCTGATCCCGCCATTATTGTATCATCTGCCGCTTTCGTCTGGACTGTGCTTGCCACTTTCGCCTTCTTTGTAATATTTTTTTTTTGTTCTGAAAGTCATCAACTCAAAAATGTTTAGTCAAAGAAACTATTTAAAATTTCTAATGTGGTATGCAAAGGTAGCTGAAGCGACCACCACTACGGCAAAGGCAACTGTTTACTTATAAATAAGAGATGGTTATCGTACGCATACTTTCCCGCCTCGCTGCGCTATTCATAGACCACAAGGCGGTGGAGGGGAGGAAAGGGCAGAGAGAGGGGGAGACGAACAAACGGCTGTACAAACTATGCACAATATTAATGGTTTTAGCAGATAATGGACAATGGGTAATAGTGTTTAGAAACCGTTTACAATGCGGTCTACGGAGGGGCACATTGAATCGAGGAGAAAGGTTACGGGTTAGCCACAGGGACCCTGCAAAGCTTTGATTGGATTGCCCGTGGTGTAGTATTTCAAGAGGTTTCTATTCTTCTGTCCAGCAGCCCTAACAAATTCTCTGTCCGAATACAGAGCATTGGATAATCTATAATTGTTGTTTTATTCCTCTAGGGAGTGTGCTTCGTCTCCTGTTTCGGCAGAGTTTTTTTTTTTTTTTTTTTCTTCTCATCCCGCAAGGGCTGTGGGAAAACGGAAGTAAAGAGCTGACCAGAAGGGTTTATGAATATGTATAATCGAAGACTGTTTGAAAAATAGGCTATTCAAAGCTCCATGCCTTCCGTTGCATTGCGGTGAAACATTGGAATGTTGGTTCTCACAAACCCGCTAAAAAAAAAAAAAAAAAAAAAAAAAACTAGCAAGGTAAGGATTTTCTTAGACGAGGTACACGCCTTGGAATGTCTGACAGCTAGAGCACAAATAAAACAGTCTAGTTTGTACATTGTGAACAACAGAGCCATAGTTTAAGTCTGTCGAACACACAGTTACACACACACACACACACACACACACACACACACACACACACACACACACACATAGCGTGCAGTGGTACATTTTCGACCGCTAATTCAACTATTCGAGATGAGTACCGTCCAGTGCAGAAAAGATTTCAGCATCGCTGCACTGCGAACCGGCACCCTGACTCTGTTGGGCAAGAAGTTATGTATATATATATATATATATATATATATATATGTATATTTATATACATATATATACATATACATATATATATATATACATATATATATACATATATATGTATATATATATATATATATATATGTGCGTGTGTGTGTGTGTGTGTGTGTGTGTGTGCGCGCGCGTGTTTGTGTAAGGTCAGAACATTTCCCATAGATCAAGCCATATATGAGCTCAGAGCTCTCCTCCGGGAGGCTAATAACTGTCGATCACAAATCTAACACTTGATCCAAGACCGTAGTGAATTACACCCACCCACATACATATATATATATATACATACATAAATACATACATGCATACATACATACATACATACATACGTACATACATACATACATACATACATACATACATACATACATACATACATACATACATACATACATACATACATACATACATACATACATACATACATACATTCATACATATATATATATATATATACGTATATATATGTATATATATATGTATATATACATATGTATATATATATATGTATATATATGTATAATATATATATATACATATATATATATATATATATATATATATATATATATACACACACACACATATACACGGTTTCATTATGCACAGAAAACCAGACTCCACCCCGACCTAACAGTATCCTGTACAAAATCCTCTGCTTAAAATGCAACCCTGCGTACTAGAGTGACATGGGATTAAACAAGCGTCTATGTCAGCACAGAGTGATGTCCGTCACCAACGGAAATTTAATTCCTGGATAAACTACATCGACGAGAGACAACATTTACTGGAGTGGAACCAAACAACTTGATCTCCATAGTTCGATTTCGGTACATTATAGTAAAAGTTATATAAAGCAACTTTTGCCCGTTGCAAGATGTAGAAACCGACATATTGCGGATAGTTGAAATGGAGTTTAGTCTTGTCACTTGTGGTAATAACACGATTTGGTTTTAATGGGATAACTCGTTTGAATAATGGACTTCTTACATATCGTAAAAACTACTTTCTTTCATTAAAATATGACCGTATTTACTGCTACCTTCTAGGGTGACCTTGCCTGTAAACCTCTCTAGTTTAGTAATTATACTCGTTTTAGTAATTATACTCGTTACTGTGACTCAGGACTGTCAATTTGAACCTTAACAAACGACATCAAACCGTACAAGAGCTCTTTCTATTTACCCTTTGCTTTGTCTCTCAGCTGATTAATGTCACCTGATGGGATCAAGTATACGTTATGAAAAATTAAAATAGATCAAAAGGAAGGGTTCAAAAAGAGATGTCAGAATCATGTGAATAAGTTTTTCCTTCAAGCAGAATATAATCGGCTGACATTAAACAGAAGAAAAAATTCTCTCATGGTTCATATTCATCTTTGAATTCAATTTGAATTGAATCTTTGAATCATCGTCTTGAAAAATGATAAAGCTAACCTTTATAGATTTGATTTGCTAAAAGTTCTCTTAAACTAAATCAGGTCTTCTAGCTTAAAAAGTAAATCAAGCTCTGCACAGTGGTTCTTGAAGAGTTGCTGTCTACAAATCGTAAGTCTATCCTTAACTAGAGAAACTCGTCTGTTGATTTTCAGAACAGAATCTACATCGGGGTCATGATAGAGAAGGGATTCGCTGAAACAACTTCAACTCTTTCAGAACAGGCTCATTTCTGAGGTTGATGAAATATCTTTGTCGTTAATCAGTGTGTCATTGTAGGAATTGGATTCATCAATGAAGTCCTTACCGTTACGTTAAAACTATAATTATGGCTAACGTCAACAATTTCATTCGTCTTGAGAAGAACTTGTCGGTTTTGCCCGGTAAAACCGAGGAAGGAGATAAGGCCTAGAAATCTCCCGATAAGGCTAATCTTGTTTTTCACCCTTTTCACTTGTATGGAATCTCAAAACAAACAACTCACTGAAAGATCTATGATATATTATGTATATTCATATAC
>NC_134796.1:2105079-2107579 GCF_046742065.1 Oratosquilla oratoria | reverse complement strand
CCGTCCTTATTTCTTCCAAGTCTTTATCTATTGATTGATTTATTTATTCACTTGTGTTTTTTTTTATTATTTCTTATTCCTTGTCCTAGGTGGAATGCCTCACTATCGTCTTTAAAAAGCTGATTTCTTGTTGATGGTTTAAACCAGCGTTTCTTAACCTTTAAAATAAATTGCGTCACAACAAACCACTGCAAAAAAAAAAAAAATAAATAAAAAAAAAATAAATAAATAAATATATATATATATATATACATATATATATATATATATACATATATATATATATATATATATATATATATATATATATATATATACCATATCTTTCTCATTTTATTTTCATCGTGATAATAGGTTAGATAGGATGATGTCTATATTACATTATTGCAATAACCAAGAATATGTCGTGCGTGTTTAATTATATTACGCATATGAAATTAAGTAAAAAATCAAAAGTGCATTAGCTTATCTCACTTGTTCTCGCGGAACCCTTAGGGACCTTTTGCGGAACATTAGGGTTCCGGGGAACCCGCTGGTCTAGACAAACTTGTCCATTTGCCCAAGAACTTGTTTATTTTTATGCTGGCAGTGGGCTGCATTCAATCTATCCCAACTATCTTCCTCCGCCCTCTAACTGCCGTCCAATGGCTTCCATTCTCTGATTATCTATTTTTGTTTTCAATCTGTCCTTGATAAGAAGATATGCATCTCCTCACTCTCATGAGCTTCTTTCTTGTCGGCAGTATGTCTTCCGCAAATAAATTATATTGAAGATCTTCCGGTTTCTGTCTGAATCTTGGTCATCTTCTTTGTGGGGTTTTGATGAAATATAAAGTTTTGATGAGGCATATGATGTTATGCTCGACATATCAAAAGCATTTGATTGGGTCTGGTACAACATCTTTGCATCCTGGTCTGAAAGGGCTTCAATACATCAGAAATTCATTTGTAGTTGGGCGGCACTTGATCTAGTTGCCCAGAGACAGAATAAAAGTGGAGGTTTTGGATAGGGTTAGTCACTTTCAGGTGTAAGTTTCCACCTATAGGTGAAACTATCTTTGCATGTTTCTAAATTATTGTGGCCTTAATAGTAGAATGATTATGGTCGGCAATGATAGTATGTAACCAATAGTGAATCTGATTCAAATCCTCCTGTCCACTTATGTAATGAATATAATAGTAAGCCACTCCATTTTCCCTAGAATTATACAATATTTCAAGTACTACCGTTTCGGGGCATGTCATTAAGTTTTTGCAGCTTGAGAAGTAAATAATTTTGTAACAATCTTTTGTTAATTACCTCTTGTCTTTTGGTCCACAGATTCGAACGGTCAAGTGCGAGAACTGGTGTTCCCCAAGGGGCTTGATCTGGACCGTCCTAAAAGAGCTCGAACGACCTTCAGCGGCGAACAGCTGGCTGCTCTTGAGCGAGAGTTTCGGCGGAATCAGTACCTGGTGGGGAGGGAGAGGTCCCTCCTTGCCGCTAGGTTAGGACTCTCCGAAACCCAGGTGAGGAGGCCAAAGAGGCGACCTCGAAGGAGACGGGTATAATCGCGGACGTAAAGTAAAATTATATATATATATATATATATATATATATATATATATACATATATATACATATATATATATATATATATATATATATATACATATATATGCGGAAAAACCACCAAGGAAAAAGAAAAACTGATGACCAAGCGCTTTCGTCTATTCAGACATCCTCATGTACCCTGAGGATGTCTGAATAGACGAAAGCGCTTGGTCATCAGTTTTTCTTTTTCCTTGGTGGTTTTTCCGCATATTTAGAATCACGAGTTTGTGATTTCTCATGCATATATATATATATATATATATATGTATATATATGTATATATATATGTATATATATACATACATATATATATATACATATATGTATATACATATATATATATATATATATATATATATATATATATATGGGGACTGTTACGAAACACACTGTTGCATGCGTACGCACGCGTACATACACTAGTACAGTTACACACACACGCACACACTCACACAAATACACGTATGCAAACACACAAGTGTAGTTTTACGTATATTATATACACAAGAAAAGAAGAGTGTGCAGCTATATCCTAATTCATTTACTCACACTTTTTGACTGAGTGATATATTTGTCTACTGATGAATATGTGTGAATCGTTTTGATTTTATGAAAAAAACAACAACAAATGACAAAATGTTTCTCCATCTTCAGGTGAAGGTGTGGTACCAGAACCGGAGGACGAAGCACAAACGTGACCGCGAAAGGGAACACGAAGGACCCCACGCCCTCTCTGGCCTCGGCAACGTCCGCCCTCTCCTCTCCCTCACGCCCCCAACCCTACCGCCGGGGTCCACGCCCTCCTACACTCTCCCTCCCCCGCCACCACCACCCCCACCTCCGTCAGGTACACAACAGCAAACCATAACCCCACTGTTCCCGACCACTTCGAGCTCGGCGCCTCAA
>NC_134796.1:2090079-2095079 GCF_046742065.1 Oratosquilla oratoria | reverse complement strand
CACCGTCTAAAGTTTATAAACAACCGCTAGGGTACAGATTTTAATGCTGATGTGACAATATGTAAACTAAGCCATTTCCTGCTTCGATATCGAGATTGCTTGTGTAAGTAGTATAGCTTAAGACGTTGTAACAGTCTTTCTGATTGGAGAAAAGGGTGGAGAAGGAAAAAATTTATTGGTACACGGGAGAAAAGTCACGCCCATGGGGGAGGCAATTATTTGTAAAAGTAAAGATTATTGGATAAATTGTGGAAGTGACGTCGAAGCAGAAGTGACTTAATGAGTGGATTGAGGATCCGAGGGGGAATACCTTGGTGCTAATTAATAGCCAAGTGTAACATTCGAGAAGAAAAGAAGAAAAAAACATTACTAACCTGCTACAGAAGATTTGGTGAAGGAAAGTGAACGAAGAAATATAATACCATAGAAGGGAACAGTTAAACTGAATTAAACCCGTAATTACGGAGAGACGGGAACTGAAAGCGATGAGGATGAAATCTTCTTTCTAGTGATAAAAACAGCTTTCGGGAAGGAATTTAATATACCGGAGGAAAACAAATTCCCTCCAGCATTTTAAATGACATTCTGTGTATTTTTGTTGAGAAAGCAAAATAGTTTACTGTAGTGATTTTACGGTGGAAAAAGTTCCGGAGATGGACGGTATCACCGATTAATCGAAGGTTGATGGATTTCTCCCCGTCTCCTCCTTATGTGCAATGGGGAGACGGAGAGGGGGGGGGTCGCCAATTTAATGAAGCGGCCTTGCTGTGGATGTGCTGTGTCTTGCGACACTGCCTCTGACTCAGGGCAGTGGACAAGGTACAGGGATGACCCGTCATCCAGGAGGTGCTAAGATGAGAGGGAGGGTGGAGGGGTGTGGAGTGTATTCAGGGATGGAATGGGTGGAAATGATTTTATGCCTTTTCCTTTTTGGCTACCTCCCTTGTAAGGGGAGGTAGCCCAGTGGGATAAACGCCTAAAGAGGTCAGCTTGAACAAGCTCAGAGGGGTCCAATCAGGACCACAGGGTAGGCAGAAGTCTTTTCGAGTGAGAACATCCTGTCTCACAACTAGGGAACCCTCGTCGACGGCACAGTGGAATGTAGGCGAGGAAGGAAGCTTACACCAGGAGTCACTTAGCCTCGAACTAACCCATCACCTTTGCCCTCTGTGCTCGGACTGCCAAGGGCTGTGAGAGATGAAGGTCGACTTTGGACTCGAACTCGGATCCACGTTGCTGCGGAGCGAAGTGGAAACCAACGATGCATGGTGGTGAAGTGGACCATGACGAGGCCGAATGAAAGGGTATTGATGATGGTGGAATGGAGCCAACAGCAGCAGTAGCTGCTGTATCGTCAAAACGACAATATTCCTTCCCTCCCAACCCAAAGTAACGTAACGTAACCTAACCTAACCTAATCTTTACCATGGCGGCTTATAACCTAACGTAACGTAACCTAATCTTTACCATGGTGGCTTGTAACCTAACGCAACCTAACCTAATAAAATCTATTCTAACCTAATCTAACCTAACCTAACCAAACATAACCTAAGCTAACCTAATTTAACCTAACCTAACCCAAACCAACCTAACCTAACCTAACCTAACCTAATGTTTACCACGGTGGCTTATAACCTAAAGCAACCTAACCTAACCAAATCTATTCTAACATAATCTAACCTAACCTAACCAAACCTAACCTAAGCTAACCTAATTTAACCTAACCTAACCCAACCCAACCCAACCCAACCTAACCTAACCTAATGTTTACCACGGTGGCTTATAACCTAACGCAACCTAACCTAACCAAATCTATTCTAACATAATCTAACCTAACCTAATCAAACCTAACCTAAGCTAACCTAATTTAACCTAACCTAACCCAACCCAACCTAACCTAACCTAACCTAATCTTTACCATGGTGGCTTATAACCTAACGTAACCTAACCTAACCAAATCTATTCTAACCTAATCTAACCTAACCTAACCAAACCTAACCTAACCAAACCTAACCTAACCAAACCTAACCTAAGCTAACCTAATCTAACCTAACCTAACCCAACCCAACCTAACCTAACCAAATCTATTCTAACCTAATCTAACCTAACCTAACCTAACCTAACCTAACCAAACCTAACCTAACCAAACCTAACCTAAGCTAACCTAATCTAACCTAACCTAACCCAACCCAACCTAACCTAACCAAATCTTTACCAAGGTGGCTTCTTCTTCCACCTTGGCGAAATTGCATGCCCGGCTTCAAGTCCGCGGGAAGTGTCGTTGTTGGCTGAGGTCGTGAATGTGATCTGTGAGTCATGTAATCAATCAACGCTTGCAGTCGGCTGGTCAGATTCTGCCACTGACAGATGCGACACTGGCCTATAACGCCTCTGATGTCCGTTATTGCAGAGTGTAGATAGATAACTCTGTGCAGTATTTAAGAAGCGATATTGATTAAACAATAATGTCAATATCAATTAAAGAAAGATAACAAAGCAATATTAATAACAAAGCAAAACCAACAATACTAAAACAATACAACAATAAAACAGTAACTGTGACTAAACAATACAATAATAAAGTTATAGCAGTAATAAATTAATAATAGTGATAAAGCGTGAAAATTATAAAGCAATAACAATCAATAAACAACAACAAAATAATAACCCTGACAAGACAATAAATATAATAAAACAATGCTAATAAAACTATATCAATAACAAATAATAACGAAAAGAAAAAACGATAACAAGAAAACAATAACAACAAGAAAACTAATAAGAAAGTTGAACGAGAAAACAAAAATAGCAACAAAATAATAACAAAAACGATAACAAAAACTAAATGATGAAAATAATGCAATAACAGCAAAACAAGAACAACACCAAATCAATAACAACAACTAAACGAAAACAACAAAACAATTATAACAAAACGAAAATAACAACAAAACGAAAACAACAACAAAACGAAAACAATAATAACAAAACGATAAAAAAGCGATAATAACAACAAAAACTAAAAAAGGCAACAAACAAAACAACAAGTCACATTTTCGAAAATTAAAGTCGACTTAATCTGTCACACTCAAACTCGTAACTGCGACGGCTCTTCAAGAGTGACCCTGGGACTCAAGGTTGGGTCTTTAAGAACCAATGCAAGAATATTCACGGATGACTTCGCCTCGAAGACGAATCCTCATCCATCATGGAAGAAGAAGAAGAAGAAGAAGAAGAAGAAGAAGAAGAAGAAGAAGAAGAAGAAGAAGAAGAAGAAGAAGAAGAAGAAGAAGAAGAAGAAGAAGAAGATGAAGAAGAAGAAGAAGAAGAAGAAGAAGAAGAAGAAGAAGAAGAAGAAGAAGAAGAAGAAGAAGAAGAAGAAGAAGAAGAAGAAGAAGAAGAAGAAGAAGAAGAAGAAGAAGAAGAAGAAGAAGAAGAAGAAGAAGAAGAAGAAGAAGAAGAAGAAAAGGACAACATAGGAAATTAAAAAAAAATGTAGTTCCAAGTAAGTGCAAGACTGGAAACGGCTGAATAGCAGCTTCCAGGGCAAAGGACCAGGAACCTTTCGCGCTGGACCTCGAGGTCCCTCGAGAGGGTCCAGAGGACTCAGGAACTCCCGAGCTGAAGAGTGGCTCACCGCGCATTTGGCAAACGCTCACTCCCTCAAAAGAGAGAGAGAGAGAGAGAGAGAGAGAGAGAGAGAGAGAGAGAGAGAGAGAGAGAGAGAGAGAGAGAGAGAGAGAGAGAGAGAGAGAGAGAGAGAGAGAGAGAGAGAGAGAGAGAGAGAAGAAAACAAAGAGGAACCTTTCGCTAGTTTATTCGACATTGTCTGGAGAGGATCCAGAGGCTCAGAGGCCTGCTGCCTTCACCTTCAACTAGTCGATGAAGAAAAATGAAAATGACAAAGGAAGTAATATAAAGAACATGATGAACGGAAGAGCTTCCTATTACTGTAATGAAGAATCAAAATACGTTCAGATTATGATTGAAATACAGAACCAGGGAATGCTGGAAAACAAACGAGGAACAGATAGAACACGTAAGCAAACTGAAAAAGAAAATAAAAGAAGCCATTTGGGTGAAGACAAAAAGATAATTAAAAAAGAACTACGAGGGGTCAAAGAAGCAAAAAAAAAAAAAAAAAAAAAAAAAAAATCGAATTACGAGGAACGAAATTAGTTAAACCACCAACACGGAAATATCCTTACTGACAGTCTTCACGAAGACGGACAATGGAACCAGTACCTTCAGAGACCTTCTGGATATCGACATCGAGGAAGGAGATAGAGGTCCTTACTCCACTACCATTCAACATAACAGTTGAGTTCGCAGGTCTCACAAGACCCAGCCACGGTTGAAGAAACACAATTCGCACCCAAGTTATTAAGACCTGATAAGTGACCTGGATCCGACTAAAGAACGAGTGAGGTTCTGAAAGAGGGTTGAAAGGTTACTATAAATGATCTACAAGAAGTACCGACCAACCAAAAGCCTTTGGCACAGGACTGAGACTTTACTTACTTTAGAACCAAAATGTAAGGCACCAGTGGATCCAAGAAGTACATACATACATACATATATCAAAGGCTTTTTCCCCCTTACACGGGGGGGTAGCCAAAAAGAAAAGGCATAGAAACCACTACATGGAAGGCCTCAGCGTCCCCAGTGAAGGATAAAACCAGAAAAGATGAAAGGGGAATTGAGCAAGAGAGAATGAAATCGGACCCTTTGACTTGACCGCAGGAAAGGACTCGGTGACATGACACTCATCAGCGTGATTGTCATTGCTGCTTTGGTGTACAAACATTGACAATCTTTATCTTCGTCCTTGAAGCGTTCTAAAATGATCGATATCAGTTTGATTCTTATTGCTGCTTTGGTGTACAAACATTGACAATCTTTATCTTCGTCCTTGAAGCGTTCTAAAATGATAGATGCATGGTAAAATAATACATATATACAGAAATAGAAAGGTGGTGAGGAGCTTACGCCAGGAGGCG
>NC_134796.1:2082579-2085079 GCF_046742065.1 Oratosquilla oratoria | reverse complement strand
AACCTGGCCCTACAAGACCAGAGCGCTCATTATGGGAGATTTTCTAACCGAGTTTAGGGACTCCCAAAACGAGTTTAGAGACTCCCAAAACGAGTAAGATATTTCAAAATATCTAGCGAGTTTATTCAACGACCATAACTCTTCTTTGAGAAATATGCGTATATGGGTGGGATTTATGCATAAATGAACACGCACACGTACACACGCACACGTACACACGCACACGTACACACACACACACACACACACACACACACACACACACACACACACACACACACACACACACACACACACACACACACACACACACACACACACACACGCAAACACACAAGGGAAATGACTAATGATAGAAAATGGTGGTAGAACGAATTCATAGAACTAAGGAAGGAGATCGTAGAATTAATGGAATTATTATTTCAAGCTAACAATGAGATATCTGATCTGAAGAAATAAAATTCTGAACTAAGAAATGAGCTCAAAGGATTAAAAAAGTATCTAATGGAAGTTAAACGTGAAAATGAAAAGATGAAAATTAATTATACTATTGTACCAATAGTGAAAACTTAAAAAAGAGGTAAATAACTAAATATAGGTAATGTCTAAAAAAAACGAAGAAAACTTAGGTTAGGAAAGTATGAAAAATATCAAGAAATGGAATGAAAATAGAGAAAATGAAGAAATTGCTTTTAAAGAAATAGTACAACAACAGATGCAGGAAAATACAAGGAATACAGTTATTCAAATAATTAAAGGAAAGAAAAATTGGGTTAGAGGTAGAGTGGATAGAAAAAATGTATTGTGGTATATAGACTAAAGTAAAAACATAGTCTGGTGAGGTACATGAGAGAAAAATCAGAAAAAGAAACAGCAATATCAATTCTGAAAGAAATACAAGATGGCGACCAGGAAGTAGAGAAATATATAGAAGAACTGTATAGAATGGGACAATGTTCTAAGGAAAGAAATCGACCCCTAAAGATAAAACTAAGATCGTAAATGGTAGTAGAAGACATATTAGAAAAAGCAAGTAAGTTAGCAAGGAGCGAACCTTACAACAAGATATGGATAAAAAGAGAAATGAGCGTTGAAGAAATAGAAAGAGAGAAGATACTAAAAAGTGAAGCTAAGGAAAAAAATGCGAAGAGAACGGAGACCGAAAGCAAGGAGTTCTATTGGAGGATCATAGACATGAGGCTGAGAAAATGGTACGTTAGAGTGGGCGAAATAAAAACAGAAAACAGGATAGAGAGAGAAAAAAAAAGTGGCCTATACTAACATTGACGGATTATTCTCAGGCTTAAATTAACTAAATGATTACCTATCAGATGAAAAACCAGACATAATGGGAATTGTGGAGACGAAATTAAGAGGTCTAATACCACCTAATAGTGTTGGACACAGGTTATACAATTATTGGATTAAAAACAGAAACGAGAAACAGGGAGGAGGAATCGTGTTCTTAGCCAAGAAAAACTTGAATGTGGCGAAGGTTACTAAGGGAAAAAACAATATGGAAATGATCATGATAAAACTCGAAGACAGAGGCATGAAAAGTAAAAAGTTTGCGGTGATTTATGTGCCCCCAGAAACGGGCTCTTGGAAAGAGAGCGAGCATTCATAAATGTTAGAAGATACAAGGCATTCATTAAACGAGATACTAAAGGACGGAGGTAACCTGGTAATTATGGGGGATTTTAATTGCAAAGAAATCTGTTGAGAGGATATGACAGTGAAGGGCGGAGAGGATCTATGGAGAAATGTATTACTGGATATGACCATGGAACATACAATGACATAATGGGTCAATGAAAATATCAGATACAGAAGTAATGAAGAACCGTCGAGACTGGATTTAATATTTACAACAGAACCTGAAATTGTGGATAAAATTGAATACAAGACATCATTTGGAAAGAGTGACCACATACTAGTAGAGGCTGAACCAAAGGAAGAAATATATATGGTGAGAAATGAAAAGTACAGGAAAGGAAGATTCATGTACATTGAAGAGACAAAAGTGGAAGAGAAATGGGCAATCTTGATGGAAATTTATAATGAAGGAGTGAATGGGCACGTACAAAGACAGAAACAAGAGAAGGTGTACATTAAATGTTGGTTCAACAGAAGGTGCAGTCAGGAAAAAGATAGAAGAGACTAAGCTTGGAAAAGATGGATAAAAGATAAAAAAAAAATGGAAAATGGCAAATATATATAAACTATAGAAATGAATATGTTAAAGTGCACAGAGAGGAAAAAAGAAAATATGAAAAAGACATTATAGAAAAATATAAAGATCAACCCTAACTATTCTATAGATATGTGAATGGTAAACTTAAAAATAAACAGAAAATGGTGAAAATACGCCATGAAAATACAGGATACACAGAAGATCTAGAAATGGCCGAAGTCATGAATACTCATTTTAAGTCGGTTTTCACTAGAGAAAAAGTACAGCATTGGGATGAAGGAAGTGAAGTGTGATCTCCCCCTGTGA
>NC_134796.1:2057579-2075079 GCF_046742065.1 Oratosquilla oratoria | reverse complement strand
GAGGAAGAGGAGGGGGAATTACATGAAAAGAAAGAAGGAGGAGGAGGGAGGAAGAGGAGGAGGAATTACGTGAAAAGGAAGAAGGAGGAGGAGAAGGAATTACATGAAAAGGAAGAAGGAGGAGGAGGGAGGAAGAGGAGGAGGAATTATATAGAAAGGAAGAAGGAGGAGGAGGGAGGAAGAGGAGGAGGAATTACATAAAAAGGAAGAAGGAAGAGGAGGGAGGAAGAGGAGAAGGAATTACATGAAAAGGAAGAAGGAGGAGGAGGGAGGAAGAGGAGGAAGAAATACATAAAAAGAAAGATGGAGAAGGAGGGAGGAAGAGGAGGAGAAAAGGAGGAAAAGGAAGAAGAGAGGAAAGAGGAGGAGATAGGAAGGAGAGGAAGGCAGACAGGAAAAGGGAGAATAGGGGAAGGTAGAGGAGGGGAGGAGGAAAAGAAAAAAGGGAGAAAAAGAGAAATTAGAGGAGGGTAGAGAGGAGAGTGGGAGGAGAATGAGAGGGGAGAGGAAGAGAGGGGAGTGGAGTGGAAGGGAAGGTAGGGGAGGGGAAGAGAATGGAGGACTGGGTTAGGTTAGGTTAGGTTAGGTTAGATTAGGTTAGGTTGGGTTAGGTTAGGTAAGGTTAGGTTAGGTTAGGAGAGGGAAAGAGAATGGAGGACTGGGTTAGGTTAGGTTAGGTTAGGTTAGGTTAGGTTTAAGTAGGTTAGGTTAGGCTAGGTTTAAGTTAGGTTAGGTTAGTTTTAAGTTAGGTTAGGTTAGGTTTAAGTTAGGTTAGGTTAGGTTAGGTTAGACAAAAAAAGAGAATGGAGGACTGAGTATTAGAAAAATGAAGAGGATGATTATGAAAAAGAGTGATCAAAGTAGTAGTAGGGAAAAGAAAGGGAAGGAGGAAAAAGCTTAGGGAAGGGGATGTGAGGGTGAGGAAAAGGGGAAGGAGATGAATAGGAGCAGTTTATCATTACGTGTCTGATTCTCTGTTTCCAAAAGTTACTTAAACCATTTCGCTAGTCGAAGGGAGGAGGGACAACCTGAGAGCCAGATAGGGTCTGAATAAATCGATTTTGATACCAACAACCTCAGAACCAAATAAATCGATTTTGATACCAACTGCCTCCGTTTTCTTTTACATCCAATTTACACGGAATGCAACGTCCGGCAGTAACTGTCACTTACCCTGGCTGTCCGAGCATATAGGGCAAAGGCAACGGCTTTGCCACGGATGCAGACTCTTCATTTTTTGTTGCAAAAATTGTCTTTATGTGTTCGTGCGTGTATTAGCCTGAGACTGCATCTGTCACCAGTTTATAGTAGTAGGAGAAGAGTGGCAGCTGGATGTGAGGTCTCCTTATTTGGAAATATAGAGGAAACACAGTTGAAGTTGATGGAAGGAGAACTTACCCCCTATCTGGAGACTCACTGTGGTATTCTTGAAAAAAATTATTTCCCTTACAAGAATTTATATAAGATTTATACAAAGAAAGATTTTTTTTAAAGAATATTACCGTAAGATTCTTACGGTGGTATTCTTAAAAAAAGTGTTTTCCAATCCAAGAATTTATATAAGATTTATAGAAGGAAAGATTTATATAAGGAAAGATTTTTTTAAGAGTACTACCGTAAGAATCTTACGGTGATATTCTTAAAAAAGTCTTTCCCTTCCAAGAATTTATATAAGATTTATATAAGGCAAGATTTATATAAGGATTTTTTTTAAAGAATATTACCGTAAGATTCTTACGGTGGTATTCTTAAAAAAAAAAAGTCTTTCGCTTCCAAGAGTTTATTTAAGATTTATACAAGGAAATAATTTTTTAAGAATACCGCCGTGAGTGTCCCCCATTCAGGGCTACACCTCCACATGCAGGTGAAATTGTTGATGGGCTTTGAAGAAGGGCAGAAGGGAGATGGCCATTTGTTGGTCCCGTTCAATGGTCCCTCACAAAATTCAAACACACTACATAAACTTTGTACATGTGCCTCCACCTGTGTGTGTGTATATATGTGTGTGTGTGCGCATGCGCATGTATGTGTCTGTATATGTTTGTATGTATATGTGCATGTGTGGTATGCGTACATGTATGTGTGTGTGTGTGTGTGTGTGTGCGTACATGTGTGTGGGGGGATGTGCGCGCGCGTGTGTCCTTGTTTGTTCGTATGTACTATATGTATGTGTGTGCATGTGTGTGCGTGCACGCGCATGTGTATGTATGTGCGCAAGAGTAAAAAAATATAAGGCTTTCAGAACTACAAGACCAAATTCAGTCACTGTTCTAGTCATGAGAATGAGACAGGTATGTAAGGTTGCATGAGGAGAGGAGATATGATGTGCGCAATGCTGCCTTATTTTTTTTTTTTAATAAGACCGATTTTTGTATGTGAATGCGCTGTAACTTTTGGTGACGGGCCCAGCCCCATACTCAGAAGTTCCTGTAGTCTATACACACCACGATAACCACGTGGCATGGAACGCGCGTCATGTCGCCCACGACCTGACGCTTCTCTGACAGTGCGACCCTGCTTGACCCGACCTAACCTAATCCAGTGCAATTATGTAATTACGCACCACGGGTGACTACCCACGCGGTATATATATCGGCTCCTGCCGCATGTAAAACCAGTTCACTCGTACCTTACAATAAAGGATACGAACTCACCAAAACCTCTTTCTCTTCCCACAGTTGCATCGCCACAAGTCGGAAGGCTCACTGGTCAGGAGACCCAGTAATCAGAAAGCCCACTACAGTCGGAGGGGCCCGCTAGCCAGAAAAATGGCAAGATAAATTGTAAAAAAAAAAAAAAAAGAGGAAAATTTTTGCTCTCAGCCCTAGGAATACATGATAAAGGGTAGTTGAGTAAGTTGAAATTCCAAGCAGAACATAGATATTTTCTGATTTCATTGAACCACTTTCTATATATGAATATAATGTGCTAGCTTATTGTACACTCTGAACGCCATTTGAATGATAAAATATATATCATCTAAATATACCTTATAAGAAGAATTAAATATTTAAAATATACTTCATGAAATATACTAACCTAATCTAACCTAAAGTTCTGTTAATTACGGCAGTACTTTTCATTTAAATTATACCATAATTAACATTTAAAAAAGATTCTGACTAATAGACCTTCTGACAAATTCCTCCGAGCATAAGGCGGACCCCCTTGTGACAGTTCTGTTTGGACCTAAACCTCGTTTGGTGAAAAGAGATAATGGAATGCATATATAAATGTACTTCCGCTATCCCATTTGGCAGTAGATGTCCTTATACTGGATATGTTTGGCATACACATAAACATGAATACATAAAGAATGAACAAACCTGCAGGTGAGTCAGTGTTCCGTGGCTCAGCTTATCACTTTCACTCTTCAGAACTAAAATACAAAATCAGGGAGCAAGAATAAGAGACGATACGTTTTTGGCACCAATAGAACTTTAATAATCAAGAAATGCAAACGACGTGTGTTCAAGGAAAGCCCAACTCGACCATCATCTGTACACCGGTTCAACCACGCGGAGGTACTTTCCGACGTTGACGAGTCCTTTGGTGATCCGCGACCACACGCTCAGGAGGAAGGCCAGGAACACTATGACACCGAAGAACATGTATATGATGTACGGAATAACCATCTTGTTCACGCCCACCCACAGTCTGTCCCCGAGGCAACTGTGGTCAGTGGTCAAAAAAGTACTCAAGAGGACGTATATGGCCGTGGCCACATCCCAGCGGAGGATCGGGGCGAAGATGATGAATCCTAGCAGGATGTACAGAACGAGTATCGCAAAGTAGAAGTACCAGGGTATCCGGGCGGCATTCCGGCAGTATATGATCTTAGGGAAGAGGCTTCTGTCTATTGGGATGGAACCCTCCGGAGGACGAATGTTCTGGATCTGGAGCTGCTCCTCCTGCTGCTGCGGCTGCTGGTCTTCGGGCGGACGGTGGCCGTTGAGGCCCGTCTGCCTCCTTCTTCGCCTGTTGCCGCCCCTGGCGTTGCCGTTCTCGTCACTCCCGTACATCTCCGGCGAAGTGGAGGACCCGGCGCTGCTGCTCGGGGTTCGGTGGCGCCCTCTACCCCTCTTGTGGTCCCGCAACGTGGCATCCATATCAGGAACTCGTTTGGTCTGCGTCAGGGAGCCCTGCGCTGGAGTGACGCGGTTGCTCGAACTGGCGGAGGCGCTACTGGCTGGGGCGCCGCCGAAGGAAGACGATTTGGAGTCGAGTCTCGGGGAGAAAGTGTCTGGGAGGCTGTAGGCCCCCTGGCTGAGGGACCGCTGGTGTTCCCGCCGGACCTCCTCGGAGGACTCTGGAGGTGGCGGAGGTGGAGGGATGGACGACGGTTCCAAGGTGCTGATGGCTGATTCAGCTCTGTCCGTGTACTGACGGGGGTGCGTGTCGAACACACGTCCACAGCCGCCCTTGCCACAACCGCAACGCCACGACCAGAGGCGCCCTAGACCGAGGCGGAAGGTCCTCGCGGCGCTGAGGACCACTAGGAGGACCAATGGAGCGCCCACCACCGTGAAGAGGACCGTGAAGACTCTGGAGAAGCCTGTTCGGACCACCATTCCGCCTGGACCTGATGGAAAGAAAGATATAATATTTGACCTATTAAAAGACCATTGACCTCTATCAAATATTCTGTTCAGGTAATACAATCTAATTCAGCGTGTGTCCTTCTGGATGCTTAAGAGTTAAAACATATTCAACTAACCCGTCGCTTGTAACTTCTGGTTACCGCCAGAAGAATTTGTTCAGTAGTAAAGGATTAAGAAAGTCTCGGTTAACACATTAAGGCCCATTGCCCTTTTGCAAATTTTGTTTAGTCTAACGTCAATCGATTTTCTCTCTATCCCTTTCCCCGTCTCCCTCTTCCTCTTTCCCTTTTCTTTCTTCGAACTCCATCCCCTTTCTCCCGTTACCCTTTCCTCTTCCTTTTTCCATTTTCCAGTCCTTTCTCTGTCTTCTTCCCCTTTTCTTTCTCCCCCTCTCCAATCTCCTCTTCCAATCTCCAGTTCAATTCCTCTCCAAGTCCTACCAATAAGAGTAGTTAAGGAAGCGGAGTAGAGGAGGGCTCCCGTTAGGGTCCACGTCGGTGCCCTGGACACGTAACCGGCCCTAGCCGCCTCCAGGACCTTGGCCTCCAGGCGTTCCATGTAAGCTTCGATCTTTGCCCGCCATACCCAATCGTAGGGTCGAACCTGCCGAAGAAGAAGAAGAGAAAGTGGGTAAGACGTCATTGGAATTGGCGTGGGGTGCTTGTAGGCTTAAGGGGCATTTAGACGGCCAAACGGTTTGACAAACCCGGTTTGTCAAACATGTGTTTGAAGTGATGTTTGACCGTGTGAATAGGGTATTTGGTTGCCAAACACGTTCGACAAACGTGTTTGACGATCAAATGCTCCATTCACACGGTCAAACATCACTTCAAACACTTGTCTGACAAACCGCGTTTGTCAAACTGTTTGACCGTGTAAATGGCCCTTTAAAGACAGGATAACAGACAGATGGGCAGACAGTTGGACAGAGAGATTACCAGACAGGTAAATACACAGACACATAGACTGAATGACATGTAGATATGCGAGGTATAGGAAGACAGACATAAACAGTAAGACAGTCACAGGCACACACAAAGAAGCAGACAGGTAGACAGTCACGCAAAGGCACAGACAGACAGAAAGATGGACAAATAGACAGGTAGAGACAGGCAGGCAGACAGATATAGACAGACTGGCAGATAGGCAGACAGACGGGCAGCCAAGCAGACAGACGGACAGACAGACAGACAGACAGACAGACAGACAGACAAACAGACAGACAGACAGACAGACAGACAGACAGACAGTAAAAAAACGTACATACACACAGATACAGATGGACAGACGAATAGACAGACAGACGAACAGACGAAAAGACAGGGACAAACTGACAGGGACGAGCAGGCAAATAGACAGAAACGAACAGATGAACAGACAGGGACGAACAGACGAACAGACAAACAGACGAACAAACAGATAGACGAAGAGACAGACGAACAAACAGATAGACAGACGAACAGACATATAGACAGAGGAACAGACGGGTAAACAGACAAACAAACAGACGAACCGACGAACGGACAGATAGACGAACAGACAGATAGACAGACAAAAGAACAGACGGACATAGACAGAAGAACAGATAGGCAGACGAACAGATAGACAGACAGATAGACAGACGAACAGACAGATAGACGAACAGACGAACAGACAGATAGACGAATAGATAAACAGACGGACAGACAGACGAACAGACAGATAGACGAACAGATAGAAAAGCAGGTGACAGACGAACGGATAAACAGACGAACAGATAGACAGACGAACAGATAGATAGACGAACAGACATATAGACAAAGGAACAGACAGATAGACGAAAGACAGATAGACAGACGAACAGACGAGCACAGACAGACAGACAGACAGACAGACAGACAGACAGACAGACAGACAGACAGACAGACAGACAGACAGACAGACAGACAGACAGACAAACAGACAGACAGACAGACAGACAGACAGACAGACATACAAATAGACAGACATACGAACACAGACAGACAGACAGACGAACACAGACACGCAGACGAACACAGGCAGACGAACAGATAGATAGGCGAACAGATAGAGAGACGAACAGACAGACGAACAGGCACAGACCAACAGACAGACCAACAGACAGACGAACAGACAGACAGAAATATAGAGACAGTCTGTCTGTCTGACTGAGAGATAAACCGACAGATAGATGGACAGGTAGACGTACAGATAGATAAACGAACAGACAGACAGAGACAGATAGACTGTCTATCTGTCTGACAGACAGGTAGACGGATAGATGGACGGATGGACGAACGGAAGGACAGACAGACAGACGGACAGAAAAATAAGCAAAATAAAAAGACAAAGGCACAGACAGACAGAAAAATATGCAGACAGAAAAACAGACAGACAGACAAGACTAAAGACCGAAAAGAATCACAGGGGGGCAAAGATACAGACAAACAGCCAGACAACCAGCCAGTCAGCCAGGCAAAGGCATAGATAGACAGACAGACAGAAAAGTAGGCAGGCAGTCAGACATACAGATATACAGACAGCTTGACAGACAAGATGTTAAGTAGAGACACACAGAGGCAAGGAAACAGAATAAACAAAGATACAGACAAATATACAGACAAATAGAAAGGTAAGGTTACAGGGAGACAGGCAGACAGACAAACAGACCGACAGACACAGACAAACAGGTAAATTCACAAGCAGAAAGATAGAAGACAGACAGAAAGACATACAGACAAATGGGATGACAGTAAAGAAGAGATATAAGCACAGACAGAAAGATACACAGACAGACACAAACACGTACATACACACGCGCCGCACACACACACACACACACACACACACACACACACACACACACACACACACACACACACACACACACACACACACACACACACACACACACACACACACACACACACACACACACACACACACACACACACACACACACACACACACACACACACACACACACACACACACACAGACACTCACACACACACACACACACACACACACACACACACACACACACACACACACACACACACACACACACACACACACACACACACACACACACACACACATACACACACACACACACACACACGCACACACGCACGCACGCACGCACGCATACACACACATACACACACACACACACACATACACACACACACACACACACACACACACACACACACACACACTCACACACACACACACACACACACACACACACACACACACACACACACACACACACACACACACACGACACACACACACACACACACACACACACACACACACACACACACACACACACACACACACACACACACACACACACACACACACACACACACACAGCATACACACACATACACACACACACACACACACACACACACACACACACACACACACACACACACACACACACACACACACACACACACACACACACACACACACACACACACACACACACACACACGAGCGTGCCCAGTATCCCTATGAATTCGTTCTAATACACATCAGACGATTTTATTCATTTTAGAGAGGACCTTTGAGCGCTGAAATATTAAAGAAAAATATATTTGAAGACATCAGCTGCCGACAAACATGGCAAAGGATATAACGTGTGATGACAAAGCTCTTTAGGAAAAGTTCTCACAAGCGAGACATTGATAAAGACCTCGCCATCAAATTGTTACCTTACAGAGATCTGGATTAAGCCATCAAAGGACAGTGTCACCAATTAAGTATTTTACTCTGAAGGGACGGAGAGGGGGGGGGTCGCCGAATTTATGAAGCGGCCTTGCTGTGGATGTGCTGTGTCTTGCGACACTGCTTCTGACCCAGGGCAAGTGGACAGGATGCAGGGATGACCCGTCATCCAGGAGGTGCCAAGATAAGAGGGAGGGAGAAGGGTAGAGGGGAGTGGAATATATAGGAAATGGAATGGGTGGGAGTGGTTTCTATGCCTTTTTCTTTTTGGCTACCCCCAGTGTAAGGGGGAAAAGCCTTTGGTATATGTATGTACTCTGAAGGAGAAAACCTGAAGGGTTGGGAGGCTGAAGAAGTGTTACTCCTAAAGCGTTCTATCTCGACGCGGTCCAACCTACCTGCCTGAGTTCGGTGGCCAGTTCGATGACAAGGTCGTTCCTGAAGGCGGCCATGTTCTCCCTCGTGGTTCTTTCGGGCGGACCTTCGACGGCTGCCAGGACCACGGCGCCCACGACCCACCACGCCACAACCACGATCGCCAACCCTAGCTGTTGGAAAAAGAAAAAGTCACCAGATGTCATAAAAGGAATTACTAGTTAGTCTGTTGATAAAGGGAGGCTTACTAGTCAGTCTGTTGATAAAGAGAGGCTTACTAGTCAGTCTGTTGATAAAGAGAGGCTTACTAGTCAGTCTGTTGATAAAGAGAGGCTTACTAGTCAGTCTGTTGATAAAGAGAAGCTTACTAGTCAGTCTGGTGATAAAGAGAGGCTTACTAGTCATTCTGTTGATAAAGAGAGGCTTATTATTCAGTCTGTTGATAAAAGGGGGTAAGGAAAGAACGAGCGGACGTTTCGGCGGTATCTCGCTCGTTTCTCATCACACATCGTCTCTACCGTGATCACCAACTCGAGCTGTTTGGGGCGAGTCGCAAAAGAGTGATGTCAATAAAGGAGTAATTGGTGAACTTGTTAAGTACTGGGAATACGCGTCTTGGCCGTACATAGCCGCACACACCATTCTCCTTCCGCTTCGTTCAACCTTCACGTTGCCGTCACGACCCCGAAGCCCAGACGTTGGAGAAGTGACAGAAATTTGATGATTTAGGTGGATGGAGGTAAATGGCAATGTGAGTAATGAATGACAACATCATGAAGAGAGAGAGAGAGAGAGAGAGAGAGAGAGAGAGAGAGAGAGAGAGAGAGAGAGAGAGAGAGAGAGAGAGAGAGAGAGAGAGAGAGAGAGAGAGAGAGAGAGAGAGAGAGAGAGAGAGAGAGAGAGAGAGAGAGAGAGAGAGAGAGAGAGAGAGAGAGAGAGAGAGAGAGAGAGAGAGAGAGAGAGAGAGGGACAGAAAGTGTGAGAAAGAAAGGGGAAGTGTGAGAAAGAGAGAGGTGTGAGAAAGAAAGGGGAAGTGTGAGAAAGAGAGAGGTGTGAGAAAGAGTGAAAAAGAGAGAGAAAGAGAGAGAGAGTGAGAGAGAGAGACAGAGTGAGAAAGAGTGAGAAAGAGAAAGAGAAAGAGAAAGAGAAAGGGAGAGAAAAAGAGAGATAGAAAGAAAGAGAGAGAGAGAGAGAGAAAGGGAAAGGGAAAGAGAGGGGGAGGGAGGGAGATGTAATGTGGGAAAGAGAGAAATAATTGTAGATAGAGTTTCCGACAGGATTACCGTGGTAAAAGTTCACGACAACAGGCCTTGAGGGTACTGACTTTTGTATGCAAGCCTTACGAATTGGTTAACACGTGTTGGGTTTTATGTCTTCCATAACAGTGACAATCCTGCCCTGACTGATTTGCTGTCGACACTTCTCTTCGCAGTCCCCTTGTTCGGACCTGAATTCGGTTCCGAACACACAGGGCAAAGGTGATGTCACCTTGCACACTGTTTATATGTCACCCAGGGCTGTGGACAAGATGCAAGTATGACCCGTCATCCAGGAGGTGCCAAGATGAGGGGGAGGGAAGAGGGTGGAGGGGAGTGGAGTATGTAGGGGATGGAATGGGTGGGAGTGGTTTCTATGCCTTTGTCTTTTTGGCTACCTCACGTGTAAGAGGGAAAAAAGCCTTTGGTATATGTATATATGTAACTTCTTTGGGATATATAAAAATCTGTCATGTATTATACGGATGATTTTATTGTGATATGTATGATAAATCCTGCCTCGGCTCTCCTATTTATAGATGTGAACGGGGCTTTTGGCTTATGTATGTATGTATCATACATTGCCCAAATTGAATTTGAAGCTAAGGAATGAACCAATTACGGCCAAATTTCTTAATTTCTCTTAACTTACGACGTCGTTTCGATAAGGTTACCATGGACAGGGGACGCTTCCATTAAAGCGTAGGAAAGATATACAACGTGTGTACCGTCCCGCGGCTCAGAGAGCGTGTGGGGCGTCTCGGGCCAAGGGTCGTAATATACGACCTCAGAAATTATGTAAAGATACTCTTAGTCTGGGTAGAGCATTTAATCCTTTTGCTGTGTCTTATGATCTAAGTTGTTTTCTTTAGTTACTTCCAATCGATTTGATTAAGCTGAATAAAACCTCCCTCTATATTGATATATATACATATACATATACATATACATATACATATACATATACATATACATATACATATACATATACATATACATATACATATACATATATACATATACATATACATATACATATACATATACATATACATATATACATATACATATACATATATACATATACATATACATATACATATACATATACATATACATATATATATATATATATATATATATATATTATATATTTTATATATACATATATATATATATATATATATATATATTTATACGTATATATATATATATATATATATATATATATATATATATATATATATATATATATATATATATATACATACATTGTGTTGCGCTTGTACTACGATAAGATGTATTTTTTGTCCATGAAATTGGATAAATAACTGTCACATCGATATTCACTAATTGAAAACCCCAGCCTCATCGTGGCTGGCAATGATCCTAGAGGCCCTACTACACATCTCTCTGAGAAGAAAGATGGAAGTGTTGTGTTGATGTGGGACTACTTCTCTGCCATCTGATGAAAACAGAAGAGAATAGTCGCCGGTTGCGAGTTAGAGGTGAAGGGGTTGAGTGGTTTTGAAAATGAAGGTGACCCTGACACTTGTCTTGGAGGTTTTCTACTAGCAAATACATGTCATTGATCCCTGAAACTGTGTCAGGGACATAGTACTATTACGAAGAAATTAAATTGTAGCAAATTTCGATGACAGTGACGAGAAGATGTCGTCACAATAGCAGGGTGTCACATAAATGATGTCATCTAAGCTAGAAAGGAAGTGACGATAGAAAAAGTCCATATCATTCTTTCACCTAAGAACTTGCCTATAGAAATACTTTCTATTTAGGAAACTGTAATTTTATAACACATTTGTAAATGTACACTTTAAACCCACTATCGGAGAAATAATATCAGAGGTACAGGAGATCCGTATATTTCGACTACTATCTGCAGTCCTCTTCATTCTGTTGAAGAGGACTACAGATAGTAGTCGAAATATACGGATTTCCTGTACTTCTGATATCATTTCTCCGATAGTGGGTTTAAAGTGTACTTTCTATTTAGTTAAACTTGGCAGAGATTTATCAAAATAAGAATGATATCGAACGTTGGAGTTTTACTTCTGTGGACATTCAGACCTGGCCGATGATATGTTAGAGCTATGTGAATATATCACTCACATTTAGACACTTCATGTTTTGAAGTTGTATCTCTATATACAATAGTTCCCTTAAACCAAAAGTGATTTTTTTATATATATAATAGTTTCAATACTGTAACAAGTGGATAATGTTTGGGTGTTTGAGTATTCGCTAGTGAATATCAATATGACACTTTGAAACATGATTGTAAACTTTAAAATCTAACAAACTCTAAGAACTATAGGCCAGTTATTTGGTAGTTTTTGACACGTACTTCTCCATCAGTTTGGAATAAAGAGTGCACAGGCAAAAGTGATTTTTTGTAAATATAATAGTTTAAGTACGGTAACAAGTAAATGATGTTTGGGTGTTTGCGTATTCGCTAGTGAATATCAATATGACACTTTGAAACATGATTGTAGACTACAAAACCCAACAAACTCTAGGAGCTTTAGGCCAGTTATTTGGTAGTTTTTGACACGTACTTCCCCATCAGTTTGGAATATACAGTGCACAGGCAAACGAATCTCAATGCTTTCAAAAGCTGAAGAACCTCCCTATTTTAACCACACCTGCGACAGGAGCGCCCTCGTCAGCATGGCGAAGGTCTTGCCTAAGAACCCTGCGTCCTGGAGGCCCTTCGTGGACGGGATGAGGTATAACCTGTAGGCCTTCGTCGTGATCAACTCCTCCTCCTCCTCATCGTCGTCTTCGTTGCCATCTCCGTCGCGCCGAGGAAGACGCTGAACCTGAACGCCGATGCTGTGGCCTCGCTGAACTCCATCTGACGCTGTCGGCGTGGCGGCGGTAGCGGTGGCGGACGTGACAGAGCTTCGGGCAGCTGGGAGGAAGTGACACGGGCAGGAACAGAAGCGGGGGTTGTGCCCTTGCATTTCTGAACCACCCTAGATGAAATAAACGAGTGAGAATTAGAACCTAGGAACAAAGAACGAACTAAAACACAACTAAGGACAAAATCGAATATACACTAAAGTCACCCCTTGACAAAATTTTCTCTAAATGCAGTTTGCAGGAAACGACAGGGAACGAAATTGGTGGAAACAAAAGTTGTCGTGCTTGTTTATATATGCCAAAGTTACATATTAAATTGTTTTCTCAACTCAAGGTGATGCCCTGAAAAGAAAACGTGAATGCATCGCTGGACGCGAATTTCTGATTCGGCGCCACACCCGCTCATCCAATCATAATTAAATTGGCGACAACCTCATACGAAGATCACGTTTCCACTTCCCAAAAATCATAATTTTCACGCTCCATCAAATTAGGGTGGGAGAGGTAAAAAACAGAAAGAAAAGCAAAAAGAAAAAGGAAAGGATGTCAAAAAAAGAAAAAGAAAAGAAAATGAATAGAAATAAAAAAGAAATAAATAAGATAAAATAAATAAATAAGTACATAAAAAACAAAATAAAAAAATAAATTAAAAATAAGTTAATAAATAAATAAACATTTATGATAAATAAATAAATGAATCAATAAATGTGTATATATAAAAATAAACAAATAAATAAATATTTAGAAATAAAATAAAATAGAAAGTGAGAAATATACTGTATATATATATATATATGTATATATATATAATATATAATATATATATATATACATATATATGTATATATATATATATACATATATGTGTGTGTACAGTATATATATATATATATATATATATATATATATATATATATATATATATATGTGTGTGTGTGTGTGTGTGTGTGTGTGTGTGTGTGTGTGTGTGTGTGTGTGTGTGTGTGTGTGTGTGTGTGTGTGTGTGACGTAAGTGGAGTAGGAAACACAGGAGTCTTAGTCCGAGTTTATTCCTGGCTAAGACTCCTGTGTTTCCTACTACACTTACGTCATCCTATCAGAATGTCTCGACATATATATACATATATATATATATATATATTATGTATATATATATATATATACTGCATATACATATATGTATATATAAAGTTTATATATATTCATACATACATACATACATATATATGTATGTGTGTATATATATATAAATATGTATATATGTATGTATATATATGTATATACATATAAATTATATATATATATATATATATATATACATATTATATATTCATATATATATATATGTATATATATATATATATATATATATATATATATATATATGTACATACATGTACATGACATTATATACACACTTTATTCAAGACGCTTATATAGTCACCTTCATTTATACCTGGTGCAGCATCATTGTAAATTATTGGACTTGACGATTTATATTACAGTAACATCAGGGTATGTATAAGCTAATGCTACTCCATTACTCCGTATGGGATGTTCACTTTAAGAATCTGATGTAATTAATTTTTGAAGGATTTTAATAATACCCCCGTGGACGAGAGTCACACGACATTCTTTTATGGCTGAAGATTAATCTCCACTCATACTTGAATTCAGATCATCTTTAAGTTATGTTATCCCTCTTTTGTAATTCTTTCTTTATTTTTTTTGTTATACCTAACCCCATCTCTTTAACACTATGTTATCTCCAAGGGGAGAAGTTCTGATTATTGAGGATGAAATAGTGATACCCCTTTACTGTTAATCGTTCATAGCGTGGCTAGGTTAGCTATATCAGCAATAATACATAACGTCAATATTTACGTTCTAACCGCTGTACCAATTATAAATGCTGGCAACTGTACTGCCTGTGCAGACGGCACTACACCGCGTTTGGAAAGGACGAGAATGCATCAATGGAATCTTCACTGTTGAGAAGAGTTGAGTCGGTTGTTGTAGTAATATGTCAATTTATTATTATTTACTATTTACCTGTTTGTTTATTATCTAATTATACCTATGCATTTATTTATGTATTTATTTGTTATTTACATTATTGTGGTTTTTATTTATTATTTTATTATCATTATGATTTTTTTCGCATCCGACCTAGATATGGACCAAAAGGTCTCCTGTCGGCATGCTCCGCCTTTGTAATCCTTTGTTAACTCACGTTTGGGTGATTAAGGGTAAATCTAGCGGAGTTCTTGACGATGTTGGAGTATTGCGAAGCGACGCTGGAAGCTCTAGACGTTTTATCACCAACCACCTGTGAGGAGAAAGGGTGGACGAGAGGGGGAAGAGGAGAAGTTAAAGATATGCAGAGATTGGGAAGAAAAATAAAGAGGAGATTTGGAGGAAGGGAGAGAAGGAGACACGAAGGCGGGGCAGTATGGTGATACGAATGAAAACAGAGAAAGAAAATTTGACGAAATTTAGGAATGTGATTAGGGGTGATTGAGTGATATAAAAGAATGGAAACGGGGAATTTGGAAGAAAAGATGGACGAGGTTTGGAGAGAAGTAGGAGAAAATAGATGGAGAGAGATGGAGGATGAAGGAGAAAGAGGGAGAATTGTTGGGAGATAGAGAGACGGAGAAAAGAGAAGAGGGAGGGGAGAAAAAATCGTGAGTTTGAACAGCAGCACATATGATGATATATAGTAATAATAAACATTGCCTCGATTTCCACTCTCTGGAAACCTACAGCCCCACCATGACCTGTAAAGATCCGTGGGCTATCTCACTAATCTTCACTCAAAAAAAGAACGCTGATCATTTAAGTTCTACTATTTCTCCTTTTTGCTACCCTCCAGAAATATCTCCTTTATTACCTCTATGACTCCATTACTTTAGCGCGATATTGTTCCAAAGAATTGAGGAGCAGACTGTCGGAGATTAAACACAAGACACAGGTAACTGTAGCGAGCGGATCTGTTGACATCGCATTCGACGTTCAACGTAACTTCACGACGTAATGAAACTCGATGAGTACAGTTGTAATTTCTTATTTTCTTGAAGAATCCCTACCGTCCTAGGAGTGTACTTTTGTTCCAATTCTGGCTCCTGGTAATTTATTCCAGTGAGTTCTGTGGGACACCTTCAGTCAGGAGAAGGTTATGAAGACGACTGCGGTCATTCTACCACTTACTAGTGGGAAAGATTTCACATGGGTCTGGCGTCAACCAAAGTAGAATTGACAATTCTCGTACTTTAACGAATAATTCGAAATGCTTTAACCGCAATCCAGGGCATTCCTTACTATCTCAAATAATATGAAATGATATACGGTGGTATTCTTAAAAAAAATCTTTCCTTTCCAAGAATTTATACAAGATTTATACAAGGAAAGATTTATATAAAGAGAGATTTTTTAAGTATGCCACCGTAAGGTTCTTACGGTGGTATTCTGAAAAAAAAATCACTTCCAAGGATTTATATAGGATTTATATAAGGAAATATTTACATAAGGAAAGACTATTTTTCAGAATACCACCGATAGTCTCATAATATTAGTCTCATAATTTCATTCAGTCCTGTTGGTTTGCCTCATCCGAAGGAAATCAATTGGCTTTAGTCAGATTAAGATCTGTACCGTAGTCACATGAAAACAACGCACCTGTTTTTTAGATAAACGTTGGACTAAAGACCCATCTCTATTTTGCCCCGTCCGGACACCTAGCGGCAGTTCTCGTAAACTCGGCATAAATTCCACTCCCTCGCCTTGAAAACGGACACAATTCCAATCAGAGAACCCTGCTCTCCGGAATACAGAAGTAGATTCAATAGGGTCAAGTGGAAATAACCTTCCGTCCATTCTCTCTCCAGTGTCGCAGAACTTAATGGTCAATTTCCTTTCTTGGGGAAAAACAAGGAATATTTTCACCTGATGAAATAGAAAGGGGAAAACAACATTTTCGACGAATTTCTGGTATCTAATCCATTTTACACCGAGTTGCATTTTCTCTATCATACCGGCTGCTGCCAGTTTATTCTATTAATTTTTGTAACATTTCTTTGGGACCTTGATCTCACTCTTCCGTATCAGGAACCACTTTTTATCTGATTCTGGTTGCTGGCATTCATCTGCACGGCGCCTCTTTTGCGAAGGGATCAGAACTTCGACAACAAATATTATTTCGATGAGACGATTGCCATTGCAATAGATTGCAATGGCAAGCTATGCCGTGACCTTTCGGTACTAAACGAGGTTAAAATAGATTGAAATAAGAAAAACACACAAACAGGTAAGTAAACAAAACAGTTAATTGCCAATTATTAGAATATACTACTTACCTGTTTACCCAAATGTATATATAAAAACAATGAATTATGCTACCTTCTGTCCCCATTGACTACACGGTTGGTGAAATTGGGTCTTCTTACTTCGAGAAGAGCCTACTCCCATTGAGTACACGGTTGGTGAAATTGGGTCTTCTTACTTCGAGAAGAGCCTACTCCCATTGACTACACGGTTGGTGAAATTAGGTCTTCTTATTTCGAGAAGAGCCTACTCCCATTGACTACACGGTTGGTGAAATTGGGTCTTCCTACTTCGGGAAGAGCCTACTCCCGTTGA
>NC_134796.1:2047579-2052579 GCF_046742065.1 Oratosquilla oratoria | reverse complement strand
AATGTAGTAGCACATTTGTAGATAACACACAGGAACCCACAGTCGGAGAAAGAATAAACTTCTCTCGGGAAAATAGTCGAATCAGCATTAATTGAGGAATGCCCTAATATTAATATTTCTAAAGGGCAGTGGACCCCTGACATTATCTCACGCGCAGCAATAAATAAGCTCGTGCGGACGTTACATCCTCCCCTCTCCCTCCTCCGCCACCCCAGTTAGCCCCGCGTCTGAGTGAGGTCAACTGTCCACATCTCTTCTTACTGCAGTTTATAAGTCCCCTCTGTTCTCTATCTTATGTACTTTCCTGAAGAGGGCTACAGTTGATAGCCGAAATATAGGATTATTCTCTATTCGAAGTTTATTCTTTCTCCGACTGTGGGTTCCTGTGTGTTATATATATATATGTATATATGTATATTTATATATATACATATATTACTACTATCAATATTAGAAATATGACTACCACATTTTTACTACTACTATTACTATTATTATTACTACTATCATTACTATTACTATTATTATTATTACTACTACTATTATTATTACTAATACTGTTATTACTATTATTACTACTATTAATACTATCATTATAAGTCTGCTATTACTGCTATTACTATTACTACCATTATTACGATTACTACTACTATTGATATTAGCATTACTACTATTATTATTACTATTACTGTTATTACTACCACTATTACTATTATTACAAATAATACTATTACTACTATAACTATTACTTTACTATTGTTACTATTACTGTCATTACTATTAATATTAAAACTACTACTATTACTACTCTTATTACTATTATAATTACTATTATTACTATTAACATTACTACTATCATTATTACTATTATTACAGTTGTTAATATTACTATTATTTCTTCTATTACTATTACTATAATTAAGATTAATACTATTACTATTACTTTTATCACTATTACTATTACTGTTGCTATTACAATTACTATTATCGCTATTAAACTACCACTATTACTATTTCTATTATTACTGCTGTTACTATTACTCTTGCTACTATTATTCTTACTACTACTATTACTACTATCACTAGTGTTACTAGCACTATTACTACTACTATTACTACATCTTTTACAATTCCAACGGGACAGCTGTTTCTCCTCTAGCGAGGCCTGATAGATCATCATTAAACTGACAAACGGGAGGCCAATAAAATAACTGACATATCGTTGAGGGCAGGGCCAGGGATTTCCGCAGTCACCTGTGTTGCTCTTTTTGCTCGCCTGTCGAGTAATTGCGAGAACCGCATGGGACTCTCGTTACCAGCTATCACCAGTGGATATATATATATATACATACATATATATATGTATATATATATATATATATATATATATATATATATATGTATATATATATATATTAGTAAAGGAGGAGAGCAGGTTCTCAGTAATACACGCGGAGTTAAAACGACAGCATTGTTGTAGTTGTTTAGTTTTTTCTTCGTATTCTCGATTTTCCTGATTAGAGATTTTCTATTAACCTGGTGAATTGAAACTAGGTCTCTATATTCATCCATTTGCTCTTATTTGAAATCGACGTTTCGTCTTGAAAAAGACATTATCAAGATATAACTGAAATAAAAAAAAATACATGGTAACAGTAAAGGTAAAAGACAATATCAAGATATAACTGAAATAACAAAAATTACATGGTAACAGCAATGGTGGCAAAAATTTACATAAATATAATAAAGATGACAATTTTGTGAAAATAAATACGAAGACTTACATTTAAAGGGAAGAGAGAAAGAAGGGAGAGTGACAAGCCGAGGATGACCGATGTATATATACCTAAGATCAGGTCAGACAAAAGAGGGCAGACAATAGGGATCTCAGAGGTCAAAGGGTAAGGGGGTTGGGGGGTGGGGGAGGGTTAGGCGGGTGTGGTCACCGAGGGTGAGGGAGGAGGTGGAGGTGAAGAGAGAGAGAGAGAGAGAGGGGTAGAGGGAGGGGGGAGTGGGGTATTTTTATTTCTATATAATGGGATAGAAGAGATTAGATTACTCTGGATATTAATGACTGGAGCTTTGTCTTTAATGTGAAAGGCTTCGAGTAATTGTAGTCTCCTAGGGTCTCTAATCAGGAAAATCGAGAATACGAAGAAAAAACTAAACAACTACAACAATACTATTGTTTTTAACTCCACGTATATATATATATATATATATATATATATATATATATATATATATATATATATATATATATATACAGATAGTCGTCGTCTTACGACCTATGCGACTTACGACTGATCGACTTTACGACCGTCTTGTTGGCAGGCATGACGTCATTAAACTGACAAACGGGAGGTGAATAAAATAACTAACATATCGTTGAGGGCAGGGCCAGGGAGTTCAGCAGTCAGCTGTGCTCCTCTTTATGCTCATCTGTCGAGTAGAAGCGCCTATCACCAGTGGCGGCTTTCTCGTCATGGTTCTTGGGGAGAAGGTGGAGAGATAGTTTGAGTTATTCAGCCTTTTTCAGGGTTGTGCCCTGTTTTGGTCTTCAGTGTCCCGAGTCCAAGGACGTTTGCCTGCTATAGGGGTTAACACACTAGGCTATTTTTTCCTCCGATTTCCGATTAATCGGCGGTACTTCCCACCAATGAAACCTTTCCCGCCGTAAGATCACTATGGCAAACTACTTTCTTTTCTCAACAAAAATACATAGAATGTCATTTGAAATGCTGGAGGGAAATTATATCAAATTCCTTCCTGAAAGGTGAGGACTGCAGATTTGCACCAGCGGTCGGAGGAAAAATAGGTCAGGGTGATAACACCTATTAGCACCACGGCTGTTATGGTCTAGGGCAGTGGTTCCTAACCTTTCCTGGCTTGAGACCTCCTTGCCAAGCCTTTCAGAAGTCCCCGGCACCCTTATCAGAAAATCTAAATTCTAGTTTGTCAGTATTTTGTTGATTCAACATCACTGTAACAAAATTTTGTCCCTGGGTGATATGAAAATACTCATCTTTACACTGATGCTGCTTTGATAAACAAAAATGGATGACAGAGAGAGTCGGTAATACGAAAATTATTTTTGCCCTCAATTTTGGGAACCACTGGTCTAGTTCAGCCATTATGGCAGTGTGGAATTGACTGAAACATCAAAGTGTTCGGATGGAGTCAAAACTTGTTCTTGTGTGAGACCGTCCTGTCTCGTCCACGGTAGTCTAGGAGTACATTACCACTTGGTAATAGTAATGTAGTGATGATATATGATATAGTGATAATATATTGGTAAGATGGTGATTTTGAGGGGGGAACGGAGGAGAGAAAAGAAAATGAGGAAGTCGGGTGACCGAAAGGTAAAGAACGCGACACTTTTCTTAAGGATATTGTATAGCGTGTCCGATGTGACCCGGCCCGGCTGCTGACCGTGTATAAAATATACAAATTCAAAGACTATCAAAAATAAGATATTTAGGAATTTAACCTACATACTGCTTATGATTAAAGGCCCAGATTTTTTTAATTGGGTTAACAGGCTCCATGTGTATGCATGTTCAGTTGCATAATGTGATAAAAATGCTTTTTTTGCTCGTAATTCTCGTTGGTGCCTTGCATCAGTGCTCCTGTTCTGTTTGTTTTAACCAAGCATAGATATATATCATTACTATTTCTGATTATTTTATATAGTAATGTTTACATTTCTTTGAATAAAAAGTAATAATTTTTATTTCCTTTTCTCCACTGAAATGTCTACATTCCTTTGAGACTCTTATTCATACGACTAACATCAATTTTGTCTTCTAATGATGTCTCCCTCAAGTTAAATTGGACGGAGGATTGTGAATGCATTGACTTGTTTTTCCAATAACGTGTCAAGAGACATTCGGGTCTAGTAACCATTCAGTCACGAGTCATTTGGGTCTAGTAACCATTCAGGTACCGTACCGTACTTTGTACATTTCATTTTGGTTGCTGGAAGGCGATTTCATTCAGCTGTCCGGGGGGGGGCGATGCTGTAGTAAAGAGGTCAAGGACAAAGTGACCAATTCTCTCGGCAAAGTAACTCTGACTCTGGTCAATAAATTTTGATAACATAAGAACATAAACAGATTAGGAAACACAGGAGTCTTAGTCTTGAGTTTATTCTTGACTAGTTTCGCAGGTATGCTTTTTCAAAGCATACCTGCGAAACTAGTCAGGGATAAACTCAAGACTAAGACTCCTGCGTTTCCTACTCCGCTTACGTCAACTTGTCAGAATGTCTCAACATAAGAACATAAGAATGAAGGAGACTGAAAGAGACCATAAGGCCTACACTAGGCAGCTCCGTATCCATCACCACCTGTCATCCATCCATAAAGTTGTCTAATCGTTTCTTAAAACAACTGATAGTTTCAGCGCTTACTACATGGTTACTAAGTCTATTCCATTCGTTGACCACCCTATTAGTAAACCAATTCTTGCCTATTTCCTTCTTAAATCTAAATTTGTCCAGTTTAAATCCATTACTGCGAGTCCTGCCCTGTTGTTTTAATATGATGACCTTGTTAGCATCACCCTTGGTGGTTACTTCTAACATTAGGATAATTTTGCAGAGCGCAGGATGCCTAGTCCCGTCACTCCGTCCCGTTTTAGCCGCCTTTTACGATCCACATGTAGGTGGCAGAGTTCTTTCCTCCCCCAAGATGTACTGTCTGGTTGGATTGCTTTTGATCCGGGTAGTGGGCAGGAGATGGGGGATGATCCATCACCCACAAGGAGAGTGGAATGAAAGTGGATTGAGAGTGGAATGGGTGGGAGTGGGTGTGTACTTTTGACCTGGCTACTTTCCTCATAAGGGTGAAGAAGCGTTTGGTAGATAGATACAGTAGGAATATATAGACCAGTGGTTCCCAAACAGTGTGCCGCGGCACCAAAGAGTGCCGTGAGATCAACTGAGTGAGTGTGCCGCCAAAATTCAGGGCAAAAATTACTGTCACAATTATATTTTTCTA
>NC_134796.1:2030079-2040079 GCF_046742065.1 Oratosquilla oratoria | reverse complement strand
TCTATGTAGTTACCTGTCTATGAAGCTATCCCTCTATGTAGTTACCTGTCTATGCAGTTAGCTGTCTATGCAGTTACCTGTCTATGCAGCTGGCTATTTATTCAGCTAGCTGTCTATGCAGCTACCTGTCTATGTATCTGTCTATGCAACTACGCAGCTAGCTGTCTATATTGCTGCATTGTAGTGTATTGTATCGCATTGTATGCTAGTGTAGTTAAGATAGATTAACCACGCACTCAGATATACGTGTCCCACAGTGTGAAGAAACTAGTCATGTCACTTCTGATGACAATTTAGTCTAATCACTCAGCATGTAGAAGGAAAACAACTTCGGAAGACACAGAACTCAGAATGTCAAAATCAGAAAATGGAACAGTGGATCTCAAACTATAGGTCGCGAGATCAATTTTGATAGGTCGAGGGGGACCAGGAAAATTCCCACGTTTTGTTATCATTTGTCTGTCTGATTTTTATTTATTATTAGTTATATGTCAATTTGTTATTATTTACTATTTACCTGTTTGTTTATTATTTAACTATACCTATGCATTTATTTGTGTGTTTTATTTGTTATTTACATTATCATAGTTTTTTATTTATTATCTTATTATTATGATTTTTTTTCGCATCCGACCTAGATATGGATCAAAAGGTCTCCTGTCGGCATGCTCCGCCTTTGTAATCCTTTGTAATCCTTTGTAAGTATTTAAAATACTTGACTAATCAAATTTTTCTTTTAACCGCACATTACTTATGTAATGTCTGTTCATGGATTCTGTTAATTTAGTTTTGTTAAAGAAAAGCTGTACACATTATTTTTTTCCCCAAAGTAAAGGGTATATACATCACTGTCCATTTTCTTTCTCTTTATTCTGGGTCGTGAAGGATTGAAATGTTCCAAATAGGATCGCTCACGAGAATTTTTGAGAACCTCTGTGATAGAAGAATACGTTTAAAGTACAGTATACCAAAGGTCAGATAAACAAATTAGAAATAAAATACCAAAGTTCATATTATGATAAAGACTTTGGTGACAACATAGAATTACAAAATCAGATACGAATTAAAAAGAATAGAACTCATAGAAATGTGTAACTCAATGAATCTATCTAATCGTAGGTCAGACAGGAGAAAGAAGATCAGAAAGGGACCAGAGGCAGAGAGAAAGAGTGTCATTCAGTCAGAGAGAAAGAATGTTGACTCTGGGGCTTACGAGCTATTTACGTTGGCGTTTCAGTGTGGTTACATTTGTGTAAGAACGTTATGTAATTGAGGGATTTATGTTGGAGATATATAGAAAAACTAAAACAAATGTTTATTTGGCCAGCTACCATCCAACATGTCTATGCATCTAACCGTCTATGCAGCTAGCTGTCTATGTAGCTACCTGTCTATGTAGCGAGCCGTCTATGCAGTTAGTCGTCTATGCAGTTAGCCGTCTATGCAGCTAGACGTCTATACAGCTAACCGTCTATGCAGCTAGCTGTCTATGCAGCTAGCTGTCTATGTAGATAGCTGTCTATTTAGCTATTTATTTATTTATTTATTTATCTATTTATTTCTCTATATCTCTATTTGTCTATCTATCTACCTATCTATCTATCTATCTATCTATATGTCTATCTATATTTTTGTATATATATATAGAGAGCGAGAAAGCGAAAGTCGTCCGGATCTGTCTCCCACAGACACAGTTCATTGGCCCCTCTCTCGTCAGTGACTGTGGTCGACTACCCTTTTATTACTATTATTACTCCAAATATTGCTACTATTTCTACTACCATGTAATAATCTCCGCCACTCGTGTGATTACCAACATTGCAACCACACTTTTTTTTTTTCTTTTTTTTTAAGACAGATTCAGACTAAATAGGATAGTGCATTTTTCTGGCCACAATCTAAGCTCGACAATTCAGTCTATGAAGGCAGCCCTCCATATCTTCTTCATAGGTCCCGCCTTATCTTCCTCATTTACAGGTCTTGCCATAGGCTGAATTTGGCGATAACAAAATGTGTAAAGGAACATCTGTGACGAATAGGTTCAAAGGCGAATACTTCAAACATTTCATTTTCGTATGACGCTAGTCCTGCTCTGAGTGAAATAGAATCCCCTAGCGATAACTAGACAAGTAATAACTTCCTAGAACAGAGGAGAATGAGCAAAATGATACATGGGCTCAGAAATTTATCTTACGAGGACAGGCTTAAGCACCTTAATTTACACTTCCAGGAAAGACGTGGAGAGCGGGGTGACCTAATAGAAGTGTTCAAGTGGGTCAATGGTTTTAACAAGGGTGATGACAAGGTCATCATATCAGGACAACAGGGCAGGACTCGCAGTAATGGATTTAATTTGGACAAATTTAGATTTAAGAAGGAAATAGTCGAGAATTGGTTTACTTATAGGGTGGTTAACAAATGAAATATACTTAGTATATTGAAACTATCGGTGGTTTTAAGAGAAAGTTAGATAATTTTATGGATGGTGATGATAGATTGGTAATATGCATTAAACTGCCTAGTGTAGGCCTTATGGTCTCTTGCAGTCTCCTTCATTCTTATGTTCTTAAAAAGGATGTAAGATCGATGGCAACAGACTGAATTCTGCGTTCAAGATTTTTGACTGCACCATGGTGGGCCCCTTTGCTCCATTGCCGGACTCTTTAGAGAGGAGGAGGAGGAGGAGGAGGAGGAGGAGGAAGAGTAGAAGGAAGAGGAGAAGGAAGAGGAGGAGGAGAAGGAAGAGGAGGAGGAGAAGGAGGAAGAGGAGGAAGAAGTGGAGGAAGAAAGGAATGAGGAGGAAGAGGAGGAGGAAGAGGAGGAAGAAGAGAAGGAGGAGGAAGAGGATGGTAGGAGGAGAAGGAAGAGGAGGAGAAGGAAGAGGAGGAGGAGAAAGAGGAGGAGGAGAAAGAGGAGGAGGAGAAAGAGGAGGAGGAAGTGGAGGAAGAGGAGGGCGAGGAGGAGGAGGAGGAAGAGGAAGAGGAGGAGGAAGTGGAGGAAATGGAGGAGGAAGTGGAAGAGGAGGAAGAGGAAGAGGAAGAGGATAGAAAGGAGGCGATGATTCTTATTTACATACTGGCTGGGCTATGGACCGAGCCCAGAACCCAAATGAATAGATAATTTGGTCTGGATAATCCCCCGAGACAAAAGTATTCTTTTCATCACATACTCGTAGTTAATCCTGGAAACCACCAAGTTATTCCATCTTCCAGAAGGAGTTCCCTTCCATCCCTACTGTTGCCCTAATATCATCCTTCAAGGCTCACCTCGCAAGATCTGCAGGTTCTCAGAGTTAATCCTGGAAACCACCAGGTTACTCCATCTTCCAGAAGAAGCTCCTTTCCATCCCTACTGTTACCCCAATATCATCCTTCAAGTCTCACCTCACATGATCTGCAGGTTCTCAGAGTTAATCCTGGAAACCACCAGGTTCCATCTTCCAGAAGCTCCCTTCCAGCCCTACTGTTACCCCAATATCACCCTTCAAGGCTCACCTCGCACGATCTGCAGGTTCTCAGAGTTAGTCCTGGAAACCACCAAGTTACTTCATCTTCCAGAAGAAGTTCCCATCCATCCCTACTGTTACCCCAATATCACCCTTCAAGGCTCACCTTGCATGATCTGTAGGCTCTCAGAGTTAATCCTGAAAACCACCAGGTAACTTCATCTTCCAGAAGAAGCTCCCTTCCATCCCTACTGTTACCCCAATATCACCCTTCAAGGCTCACCTCGCATGATCTGCAGGTTCTCAGAGTTAATCCTGGAAACCACCAAGTTACTCCATCTTCCAGAAGAAGCTCCCTTCCATCCTTCCCTACTGTTGCCCCAATATCACCCTTCAAGGCTCACCTCGCATGATCTGCAGGTTCTCAGAGTTAATCCTGGAAACCACCAGGTTACTTCATCTTCCAGAAGGAGCTCCCTTCCAGCCCTACTGCTGCCCCAATATCATCCTTCAAGGCTCACCTCGCATGATCTGCAGGTTCTCAGAGTTGGCCCTCGAGAGCGGTGGCGGAGGGAAGGACTTCGGTAGGGCACGGAAGACGGCCTCGGCGCTGCTGTGCAGCTCCTCCTCGAACTTCTGGAGGTCCTCCTCCAGCTTCCGAGACTCGCTGCAGTCCTGTTCCAGCATGTCGAGGCTCCAAGGTGTTGTGGGTCGACTTGGTGGAGTGCGAGAGGCGCCGCATTCCTGACGGAGGGAGAAAGTAAACAGGAGAAAGTAGAATTAAGGTTAATTACAATATTAATCTTCACAGCCAGTTGAAGCTAAGTTGGTAACTTTAATACTATTGTTCTGGTTAAGAAGAAGAAAAAGAGGAAGAGGAAGAGGTGGAAGAGCAAGAGGAGGAAGAAGAGGAGGAGGAAGAGGAGGAAGAGGAGGAGGAGCAGGAGGAAGAGGAGGAGGAGAAAGAAGAGGAAGAAGAAGAGAAAGAAGAAGAGGAGGAGGAGAAAGAAGAGGAGGAGGGGAAGAGGAGGAGGGGAGGAAGAGGAGGACTAAGAGGAGGAGTATGAGGAGGAAGAGGAGGAGGAGGAAGAGGAGAAGGAGAGGGAAGAGGAGGAGGAGGAGGAGGAAGAGGAGGAGGAGGAGAAAGAGGAGGAGGAAGATGATGAGGAGGAGGAGGAAGAGGAGGAAAAGGAAGAGGAGGAAAAGGAAGAAGAGGCAGAGGAGGAGGAAGAGGGTAGGAGGAAGAGGAGGAGGAGGAAGAGTAAGAGGAAGAAGGGAAGGAGGAGGAAGAGGAGGAGGAAGAGGAGGAATAAGAATTTCCTAACAAGTTCCCATTCCAAACGATTCATAATAGGTTTGGTCGAACTGCCCCTGACATGAGGTTCTTTGGACGTCCCCGTCTTCTCCTCTATCAAGGGTGAGGTTCTGTGGACGTCCTCTTCCTCCCTCCTCTATCGAGAGTGAGGTTCTTTGGACGTCCTCTTCCTCTCTTCTCTATCGAGGGTGAGGTTCTTTGGACGTCCCCTTCCTCTCTCCTCTATCGAGGGTGAGGTTTTTTGGACGTCCCTTTCCTCTCTCCTCTATTGAGGGTGAGGTTCTTTGGACGTCCCTTTTCTCTCCTCTATCGATGGTGAGATTTATAGACGTCCCTTTTCTCTCTCCTCTATCGACAGCGAGGTTCTTTGGAGTTCCCTTCCTCTCTTCTATCGAGGGTGAGGTTCTTTGGACGTCCCCTTCCTCTCTCCTCTATCGAGGGTGAGGTTCTTTGGACGTCCCCTTCCTCTCTCCTCTATCGAGGGTGAGGTTCTTTGGACGTCCCTTTCCTCTCTCCTCTATCGAGGGTGAGGTTCTTTGGACGTCCCCTTCCTCTCCCCTCTATCGAGGGTTGTCTCCACAAGAGGCAACCCTACAAACGGGATCAATATCAGAGAAATGTGTCACCTACTCCTATAACCAGAATTGATGTCCACGAATTATGATTATGACAGCGATCGAATGAATCTGTACGGAATAGTCTCTAGTTTGATATATAGTAATTCCAGTGGTACCCTTATGATTTTCCGGAGGTAACTGGCACTAAAGACATCGAGACGCCTCTTCATGCTGGGAAACAATGTCCATACCTTACATTTGTACAGTAATGCAGGAGGCCCAAGCGGCTTGAAGATTCGGATCTTGATTTTCCTACATAGATATCGACAACACAAATATACTTTGAGCGAGTCCATAACCACCATGGGTCATTTCAGTTCTTCGAACGACTTCTCACATGGTCTAACATTAATGTGAACTCTGCTACTAATGTATATGAAGTTTTCCAAACCTCAGTGTTCTCGCCAAATGCAACTGTGTCATCCTGTAAGCAAACAAATGTCTAGCTCTTGATTTTGGTTCAGGAGCCCTGGAGTTCAAGCGGCATCGCCTTCCTGTAGCTATTCCAGGCCCTTCAGCGACTCCACGAGAAGTATAGTATCATAGTCAAAGACAAATCCTAGGGCATTCGACGATACACTGAATTACGGACTTTCTTGAGGTCAGCGGTCCACAAGAACACGGACCGCTAGGATATCAGTTGTTGACTAACCGGGCATGAATCCAGACTGCAACAGAGAGAGCACCTTGCCCGGAATACTGGGCAATGTAATACCGTGGCAGTCGTTACTTCCTTTCTGGCCCCTTTTTCATTCCAGACAGTGACGGCTAACACCTAACTAGGGGGAATGGTACTAGACTGCCTAACAGCAGACAGCACCGTATGCAACCCACGGATCATGGCCTTTCTTCCGGCTTTCAGCAATCCTACGCTGGTGTTATAGTTGCCTGCCGAATTTCACGCTTTAATTTACTCAATCTTTGACCTTGCTTAATTGAAGAGGACAGAGTTTCATCTATCGGTAGATCCACAGCTACCACTCGAACACAAGCAACAGGAGGCTCTCCGTTCGGGGGGTCACCCATGAGGAACTACTCAAAATATTTGGCAAATCGACTACATCCCTCAACCCCTGACATTAACTGCTCATCATCTGTTCGGATTGTTCTTCCCTGGGTTACCGATTTGGAGCGGAGTTCTCCAGGGATTGGTTAGCAGGGATGAAGTCACATGCATGAAAACAGACCTCAACACATTTAGCGATTCCTTTGATGTTCCTCTCTTTATCCATCCTCATAAGAGCTCTACTTCATTATTTTTGAGTCCAAGTGCCCCGCCATTCTGACAGCACGACTCACCTCACTACTCTTCAGTGTTTCAAGCGACGCCACACCACTACTCGACCTTATACTCTCTCCATTGCACTCCTTGACAGCTCTCAGAATTTCACGTTTGAAAATATCCCACAATTCTTCAGGGTTCTCAAAGGTGCGATTTACTTCAAACCGCTTAAAGATTGATATCTCATACTCTTCGACGCACGGATCACCCCTGAGCTTCTCCAAATTAAATCTAGGAAGATTACCTCTCAGGATTCTGGTGTACTTGATCTATCTGTATACCAAGGGCTTCTTCCACCTTATAAGAGAGGTAGCCAGTCACTCCCACCCATACCACTTCCATCCACCACCCAATTGTTTCCCTCTTAACTTAGCTCCTCTTGGATGAAAGGTCATCCCTTTTTCCCATCGACTGCCTTAGCTAGAAGCAATGCAGCAAAGACACAATACATCCATAGAATGACAGCTTCAGTTACACGGCGAAGCCCTCCTCTCCTTTCCCTTATGAGGAAAATAGAGAAGACTGGGAGAAATCCCTTCGGGCTGCGTCAGAATATCATCCATACACAACCATTCTCCACTTACCCTTGTCCTCTGCTTCCTCTCCTTTCGTGCTCAGGGCCTCTTTCACCCCATCCACCCATATCGTCTTCAGTCGTCCCCTCACGTTCACAACGGACTTGATACGTAGTCTAAATATTGTAACTATAACATTGAAATAGACACCGATAGTTCAGACCCAACTTTCTTCCTTCAGCTGAATAAAATCGACTGATTTTACCCAGAGCAAAGTTGAAAAAAGTACTTTTGCGGACAACCGTGCTTAACCATAATACATCCAAAGTATTCGATTATCTTGTTTTATTGTATCAATCATTTTATTTTGAAAAGATGATAAGGGAACTATTGTATATAGAAATATATCGAACGTTTATGGACGAAAGAAGTATCTGTATAGTTCCAATATAAAAAAAAAAAAACATGGATCTGCGCAGTTGTGCAGTGATATGTCGAGTGTCCAGGTCGATTTCGGTCGCGGTTAGCTAGAAACGGACCTGCGTTCGAATTCAGCACTTACCGACGACTTCTACTGAGCCTAAAATTCTGAGCTCGCAGGGCTAAAATATCAGTCCCGGTAAACGTCTCCTCGCTTAGGCTTTTTCATTAAATTGAAGCCCTTCAAACGAAGGTATTAAAGTCATGCCTGACTGCCGCTCCACGTTTTCTTTGACAACCAGGTCATAATCGGTAAACTGGGAAAACCAATTGTTTTTTCACAAATCGGTATGCACTAAAAAGTCGTTTATTGGAAAACTATTCAATTGTGTATAATACTGAAATCCAGATATGACCTAAAAAGTTTAGGGCATACCTACCGCTTGTCGTTTTCTTTATCGACCTGTGAATCATGAACGTGGTATAAAGAGAAACTTTTACAATTTGGGTTGAAATTGAATACGAAAATGAGAAAGCTCTAATTTCACATCAAGCTGATAGACAACTATTACTGAATATTCATTTAAGATAATCCTCTAGTCAATCTTAAATTCTGCTTCGTCATTGATCATTCATCAAATATTTTTTCCAAAGTTCAAAGGTTAATATTTTGGGATCGGTCGACATGCACTCATTTTAAATATGTTTATTTCATAAACATACGTTTGCCTCGTAATTTGAGAGACACTTTTCTTCAGCAGAGGGAAGAACTCAGATCGTTAGGGTTTAATAAATCAAGACCTCATTTGTCTACGTCCAACCCTGAACTGACTAAAGTCGCCATATAGCATTAACTCAAACAGAAATTCATAACACGCGCAACTTTGTCGAAGGAGACCTAATTGAGGTGGGTGTGGGGTTAGGATTGGTTCGGCGCTATATTAGCGTGTCTGGGGCTGAAAGTGTGTGAAGGAGCATCAGCATGCCTAGACTCCGCCATTGGTGCTTTCTCTTCCGGCTGCAAACCATTTCCGATGAATAACGGCCGCTACGCGCATTGCCAAATATCGGTTCGGTATCGAACCATATTGTGAAATAAGTTACCAGCCGATACACTTCTGAGATTTGAACGTGGGTTCCACATTCCCGCGCTCCCCCGTCCGCCCGGGGAACAAAACAAGACGTCGCAATGAACGACGACTCGACGTCATCACTACGTCATCGGAAGGGATAGGCGAGGATGTCCTTTTGGTTGCAGTTAAAGGGTGGTGTCTTCCACGCTTTAAATGATGGAATACATACGGTGGTTTTGCAGATAACCGAAAGAATTCTTCAGAGAGATCACACTTTTAAGGTTGTGTTCAATTGGAACACGAGTATGGGTATGTTATGACGAAAACATTATCGATTTGTAACTGTGACGTCACTGGAACTATCACGAGATGATGAAAAAATATCTATGAAATCCCATAAACTACATTAACTCTTGTTGGGATTCCTCTTGAAAAAAAAAAAAAAAAAAAAAACGTTGGATGTGCCATGGTCGCATTCGACAAGAAAGAAAATGAAAACATCGTTAGATTCAAATCATGCAGTCGGTCGCTATTAACTATATTACAATACGCAGATAATCCTTAGATGTTGTAACGCATTTACGACAATTTTACGATGCACATACATTGTTATCACAAATGATATCTACTTTTTTTAATGCGTTACAGGCAAATTTGGATTTCATACACAAATTTCTGATAAGTATGGAATAAAATGCATTCGATATGAATAGATACGAAGATATCTTACAAGATATGACAGGAAGATGACAGCCAGCATCGACGTTGCTTTTGAAGGTAAGGAGGAGATTCGTTTTTCGATGTAATCTCATGGAAAACTACGTAACATTTTGAGACGACGACTGACGTCCTCGAATATTTAGTCCCTGGTTGTCGTAGGACTTTTCTACTTGGTTCAGTGTGGCCCATCTCGACCATCCTGTAGAGTAGCGTTTCTTAACCAACCAGAGTTCCCTGGAACCCTAAGGTTCCGCAAAAGGTCCCTAAGGGTTCCGCGAGAACAAACGAGATAAGCTAATGCACTTTTGACTTTTTATTTAATTTCATAGACGTAATATAATTAAACACACACGACATATTCTTGGTTATTGTAATTATGTAATATAGACATCATCCTATCTAGCTTATTATTACGATGAAAATAAAATGAGAAAGATATGGTATATGTTTTTTTTCTTTTTCTTTTTTTTTGCGCAGGGTGTTCCTTGAGACATGCAATTTATTTTAAAGGTTACGCAAGGGTAAAAAGGTTGAGAAACGCTACTGTAGAGTATAGATGACGATGATTGTTCTTTCATATTTTTGTAGCTGTCGTCACATAATAGTCACATCT
>NC_134796.1:2022579-2025079 GCF_046742065.1 Oratosquilla oratoria | reverse complement strand
ATGTTTTGTTGTTTGTTGTTTTATTATTTATTGTAACTATGTGTAATCATTGTGTATATTTGTAATTATATTGGATATCGCAAATGCGATGCGCGTCTTTTGACGCCAATTGGCGGCTTGGCGTCAGTTGGGAGCCAGCTCTCTTTGTATTCACACGCATTAGTTGTCCGTGGTACCAGAGATTACAGTGTACTTCCCACTAAATTGACTTTCATTTCTTGTAGCCACCCGGTACAAGATGAAAGAGAAACTGCCTTGGATGTCTACCTACCTTATAAAGGAAAAGAAACATTTGGTATACAGACAGATAAAAACAAATCAATCGTCAAATTAACGACACTCCATCCCTCGAGTGTTCTATGCTCGGGTCCACTCGTTTGGCCCCAAGCCGATCACTATCACTGATCTGGACAATTATGATACATCATCAACATCAAGTACACCCTTGTTTAACAACGACTCTTGTGACCTTGGACAGGAAGCCTCTTGTTCTGGGTCGTCGCTTACTTCTGCCGAATTAATGAGATACTTGGACAAATAATTGAGGTCATTAAACATCTTCAGGTAGATTACATGGGAAACAGAGTAGACTTTCTTCGTTGTAACATATCACTACCATATTAACTAAACATTGGGTTTTTAGTAGGAGGCGACTCTTGCAAAAATGTCACTTTTGCCCTGTTTATTTAGACCAGCGTTTCTCAACCTTTTTACCCTTACGTAACCTTTGAAATAAATTGCATGTCTCAAGGAACACCTGCAAAAAAAGAAAAGAAAAAAATCTTTATTTTATTTTCATTGTAATAATAGGTTAGATAGGATGATGCCTATATTACATTATTACAATAACCAAGAATATGTCGTGCATGTTTTATTATATTCCGTATATGAAATTAAATAAAAAATCAAAAGCGCATTAGCTTATCTCACTTGTTCTCGCGGAACCCTTAGGGACCTTTTGCGGAACAACCAGGGTTCCAGGGAACCCTGGTTGAAAAACGCTGATTTAGACAGTCGCTGTTGGGATCTGGGGTCGAACTAGGACCTACGGGACACCACTAGTGTTAACAATGAGCTGGGACCCTATTGAACCTCTTTAGCTTTCGTATTATTTTGTTCTGACTGTCGTCATCCGATTCTTTTCATCTCTGTTGGTCTACTTTGATATTGAATGGTTAAACGAAGTCCATGCCATATATTCTCAACAACAAACTCACGTATAACAACAGAGCTGAATTCATTGTGTTTTTCTTAATCTGTTTACGCGATCTGGTTGGGTGTAATTAGTGAAGCACTTTGTAATCTCTTTTAATGTACCTTCATTAGGCGAGTGCAGAAACCGCACTGCGTCAAATTGGAATCCAAAGACTCAATTTAGAGTCGACACGTTATTAGTGATTGCTGTTAATTCGTTAAAGAACAAATTTGTTTCATTACGTAGGCAAAGTGTCCTTCGGGAGTAGACGGCATTCGTGCGTGATATCAAGCCAGGCCACGCCTACCTTCCTCCCCCACGTCTCATAATGGACTGAGCCATCACCGGGTCCTTACTCTTTTTTTGTTTTTGTTTTTTAGTTTTATTCTTATTGCGGAGCGCATGAAATCAGTTGTGACTTCTTAGGGCGTGTCTACAAAAGTCGGTGATAATTCATGCGACTGACTGAACGAAATGAAGTTCTGGGGACATCCCGATCAATGGGAAGAGGACGGTTGGGGGGGTAGGAGTGGGTGTGTTTGTCTTATTGCATCACATTCTTTGCGTTTTGTTCAGTTGGTCATGTGCTGGCGAGGTGTCTAGTATCGCCCTCACGTTTTCTATATCATGCGATGTAGGGAATTAGGGAGGTGTCCAAGACTCTAAAAATAATAAAAAAATTAGTCAAACAGAATAAAAAAAATCATATAGAATCCTTTTCTATCATTATGCTATCGCTTTCACCCCCTTTATTTTTGCTAGACAGAGATAAACCTACATTTTTCGATGCCGAGCCGAGTGATATGATGCCATTTCAATAACATACATTACTTGATGTGAATATGAACTCAGCGATGTCCTTTGCTCGATGGTTCTTAGAAAACGGGTACAGTCAACGGTGATACACAGTTCGAATGTTCTATAGTTAGAACGGACTAAAAAAAATAACCTTTTAGTCCTGTGGTCTCTCTCCAACTACTCTCAGAGTTTGCCTTAACGTTTCCACTTAGCAGAGCGATTCTCTCAGCTGAATAAAATCATCTGGCGATAGCCAGAATAAAATTTAGGGTATATAGATCGTGAATAACTCTGAAAGTAACAACGGGTAAATGGTACTTCTTAGATCTGAACAAAATTGTCTAACAAAATCTAAATAAATGAATAAAAAGTGAAGAAATAAGTGAATAAACAAGTAAATTAATAAATAAATAGATAAATAAGTAGACGAATAAATAAATAAATTAGAAAATGAGTAAATTAATAAGAAATAGATACATAGATGAATGTATAAATGGATTAAATAGG
>NC_134796.1:2007579-2017579 GCF_046742065.1 Oratosquilla oratoria | reverse complement strand
AAGGAGAAAGAAGAGAAAGAAGAGAAAGAGGAGAAAGAGGAGAAAGAGGAGGAGGAGGAAAGGTTGACGATGACGAGGAGGGGGAGAAGGAGAAGGAGAAGGAGAAGGAGAAGGAGAAGAAGAAGGAGAAAGAAGAGAAAGAGGAGAAAGAGGAGGAGGAGGAGAGGTTGACGGTGACGAGGAGGGGGAGAAGGAGAAGGAGAAGAAGAAGGAGAAGGAGAAGGAGAGAGAAGAGAAAGAGGAGAAAGAGGAGGAGGAGGAGAGGTTGACGGTGACGAGGAGGGGGAGAAGGAGAAGGAGAAGGAGAAAGAAGAGAAAGAGGAGAAAGAGGAGGAGGAGGAGAGGTTGACGGTGACGAGGAGGGGGGGAAGGAGGGGGAGAAGGAGAAGGAGAAGGAGAAGGAGAAGGAGAAGGAGAAAGAAGAGAAAGAGGAGAAAGAGGAGGAGGAGGAGGAGAGGTTGACGGTGACGAGGAAGGGGAGAAGGAGAAGGAGAAGGAAAAGGAGAAGGAGAAGGAGAAGGAGAAGGAGAAGGAGAAGGAGAAGGAGAAGGAGAAGGAGAAGGAGAAGGAGAAGGAGAAAGAAGAGAAAAAGGAGGAGGACGAAGAGGTTGACGATGACGAGAAAGGGGAGAAGGAGAAGGAGAAGGAGAAGGAGAAGGAAAAAGAAGAGAAAGAGGAGAAAGAGGAGGAGGAGGAAATTATGACGATGACGAGGAGGGGGAGAAGGAGGAGGAGAAGTAGTAGGAGGAGGAGAAGGAGAAGGAGAAAGAAGAGAAAGAGGAGGAAGAGGAGGAGGACGAAGAGGTTGACGATGACGAGAAAGGGGAGAAGGAGAAGGAGAAGGAGAAGGAGAAGGAGAAGGAGAAGGAGAAAGAGGAGAAAGAGGAGGAGGAGGAAAGGTTGACGATGACGAGGAGGGGGAGAAGGAGAAGGAGAAGGAGAAGGAGAAGGAGAAGGGGAATCAGAAGGAGAAGGAGAAAGAAGAGAAAGAGGAGAAAGAGGAGGAGGAGGAGAGGTTGACGGTGACGAGGAGGGGGAGAAGGAGAAGGAGAAGGAGAAGGAGAAGGAGAAGGAGAAAGAAGAGAAAGAGAAGAAAGAGGAGGAGGAGGAGGAGAGGTTGACGGTGACGAGGACGGGGACAAGGAGGGGGAGAAGGAGAAGGAGAAAGAGGAGAAAGAGGAAGAGGAGGAGGAAGAGGAGGAGGAGGAGGAAGAGGAGGAGGAGGAGGAGGGGGAGAAGGAGAAGGAGGAGAAGAAGAAGAAGGAGAAAGAAAAGAAAGAGGAGAAAGAGGAGGAGGAGGAGGAGAAGAAGAAGAAGAAGGAGAAGAAGGAGATGGAGAAAGAAGAGAAAGAGGAGAAAGAGGAGGAGGAGAGTGAGGAAAAGAAGTTAAAGGAAAAGGCAAAGAGTGAGGAAAAGGAGGTAAAGAAAAAGGAGAAGAAATGGGAGAAAAAGGAGAAAGGGGGAAGAGGAGGATAAAGTTAAGGGGAAAGAAAAGGGGGAAAACTGGAGGAGAGAATGAAGTAGAGGATAAAAAAGGACAAAACATAGATAAACGGGAAGAAGGAAGAGGTGAGAAAAATAACGATTGTTGCTTTTACTTTCACTGACAGGAGGAAACCCGCGGCCCCAAAGTAACCGTCATCGGTCCCCGGGGCCACTCTCAGAAAACAACAACAACAACAACAACGTTTGATTGATGTCTTTTTTGTGTAAGTGTGGTGCTGATATGGAAGGAGCATTTGGATGTTGATTATTTGTTTGTGATGTAGCTGTATATTCTGACTTAGCCTTTCTAAGTAGGAAAGGGTTTCCCATACATATATATCGCTACAATGGAACTTTCGGTTTTCAAACTACTTCCTAAGAATCCAAATTTAGATTCCCATTTCCTGCTAAAAATTAGAACTTTGGCAAAACTCAAATTATCATCTTAATGATTTTGTAGAGCCGCGTTGAATGGTGTGTTTTTTTTCGTATTGATGCAAATTTATGCTCAGAAATTTGGCAAGGAAGGTTTTTACCGTAATACATTAAATTGATTGCACTGGATAATTCAGCTTCAGTTATACGCTGAAAAATATAAAATTGGTCAAAATGTTACTAAATTTAGAGATACTTTTTTGTAAACAAAGATATGTAGAACTTTGACAAAGTTTAGATTGTTGTCGTTTTCAGCTTGCGGGTGTGGTGAATGCAAAATTTCTCGACATGCTTCTATAAGGTCATCCAGGAAGGTAACATATAGTGTCCACAACAATACACAATACATTGTTCTATCGATTAAGTAGATTTTATGTTGCTATCGTTTCCGGTTACAAAAATCCAATGCATTTCTTTTTATAACGTCAGGATTCCGTTATATTTTCAACTTTCACTGTGAAAAGTATTCACGAATCTATTTAAATCATTATGAATGGTACACCGTTTGACAGTATGTTGAACTCTACACCGTTCGACACTAAGTTGATCAGGTTATGTGTAAATTAACAGAAACACCCCAGATGCAGACAGACATACACAGGGAAATACACAGACAGACACTCTCATCACAAAAAGTGAAAATGATAAATGGAGAGAGAAGAAGAAACCAAGGAACTGGAAAAGTTAGGATTGAAAGTACCGCAGGAGAAGGAAGGAAGAAGAGAATAAAACTGTGAACATAAAGAGAAGAAAAATGAAGAACAGAAAGAAGAAAACAAAGTCTAAGGGTGAGAGAATAAATGAATGAGTGAGGGGTAGAGTGGACGGAGAGGAAGAGATCAAAACCGATACCAGGAATCCCCGATACCGTGTCCCTTTTTGCCTGCATTCAGAATCGTTTCCCAGACCTTCAAATGCTCTAAACAGCCTCGGGGGACCCAAAGGACGACATTGAATACTGTTCTTAGTTCCTCATCTTCCTTATACCCACTACCATGTCCAGAATCGTTTCCCTTGAAATGCACTACACAGCCTCGGGGACCCAAAGGACGACATTGAATACTGTTCTTAGTTCCTCATCTTCCTTATACCCACTACCATGTCCAGAATCGTTTCCCTTGAAATGCACTACACAGCCTCGGGGACCCAAAGGACGACATTGAATACTGTTCTTAGTTCCTCATCTTCCTTAAACCCGCTACTATGCCCATACCTATTCTCGATACATTTCTCTTCACAGTTCGTTTCACCCATATGCTGGACCTCACTATCGGCAAACACCACGTCACTGGACCTGACCCCGTGCACTGCTGAAGTTTTATGTAAGTCATATTTTACCTTGTGACCCAGGTCAGTGGACAGGATGCAGGGATGGCCCGTCATCCAGGAGGTGCCAAGATGGGAGGGAGGGAAGAGGGTGGAGGGGAGTGGAGTATGTAGGGGATGGAATGGGTGGGAGTGGTTTCTATGCCTTTGTCTTTTGGATACCTCCCGTGTAAGGGGGGGAAAAACCTTTGGTATATGTATGTATGTAATATTTGACGGGACTTGGAGAAACCCACACGGACCAGAGTCGCATTACGTTGTTTTATTATTGAAGACTAATCCCATGAAAGAAGGAATAAGGATCACTTTTATCCTCTACTATCCCTCCTTTCTGCTGTCATATGATGAGGTTAACTACCACATCATGGTGAATGGTCCGAGGTCACCAATTGATGTGGTTAATTACCACATCATGGTAAATGGATATCGTCCGTAAGAGAAGGGTTAAATTAGACTCCAAATCTCTTTGTACTTCTTACACTTTCCCGTCCGCCATGACATAAGTTATACACAATCAATATTTTATCACTTTGTACAATTTATAGAACAATGTTACATTTAGATGCTTTTCACATTACAAGGGCCATCCTAATATGTGACAACATTATTTACAATATATAATTTTATTAACACGGAAACACAATGTTTCTTACATTATAGTAATTTTATTTTACAAAAATGCTGTATGCGTTAAGGGGACACTATAGTAGTGGCGTGTTGCCACACATTTTTACCCTCGTTTAACTGTGAGGCAACACATCTTTGCCTCGAAATTGTCCTCAAAGACAGAATACAAATCACTAATCCTAACTGGATTTTTGTCATACAATGTTACCTTCCATGTTCTATGTACAATTTCTTCTTTGGAAACAACAACAACGACAAAAATAAACAAAGAGATAAATAGATAAATAGATAAATGAATAAATACATTAATAAATAAAATAAAAAGGAAAAGATAAAAGATCTAGTTCTAACTCTTTCCATCAGACTTATATCATCTTTCAACAACAAGATGAACGCTATTCTTAAATCTGTTACACTTGCCAAAAAAATATATAATCCATGCATACAAGCACACACACACACACACATATACATACATACATACACACATACACACACACACATACATACATACATACATACATACATACATACATACATACATACATACATACATACATACATACATACATACATACATACATACATACATACATACATACATACATACATACATACATACATACATACATACATACATACATACGTACGTACGCACATGCATTTATACTCGTACCTAAATACTCATGCATACAAAAATACATGTATACAGTACATACATACATGTCCACATCTATGACCAAGAGGACTATCTTCCTTATAAGAGGGTGGGTCGTTGTGTCAAAACCTTTCCCCACTTCAGTGATACTAAAACCCATTCAATGCCCGACTCTTTTCAATTAAAACAAAGAGAGAGAGAGAGAGAGAGAGAGAGAGAGAGAGAGAGAGAGAGAGAGAGAGAGAGAGAGAGAGAGAGAGAGAGAGAGAGAGAGAGAGAGAGAGAGAGAGAGAGAGAGAGAGAGAGAGAGAGAGAGAGAGAGAGAGAGAGAGAGAGAGAGAGAGAGAGAGAGAGAGAGAGAGAGAGAGAGAGAGAGAAGGGGAAGGTGATGGGGGCAGTCGAAGTTGATGAAGAGAGATCTTGGGTCAGTTCCGGAAACCGAGCACCGGTCCCTCGGGGCTCCGCTCCCAGATGGTGTTGAGGGTATTCACATCCATCTAGCAGTACCGCCTTTGGCACGTACCCACCGTCGGTTCCAGAAAAAAAAAAAAAAAAAAACACGAAAAAAATGAAAAAATAAAACAACAATGATGAAATGTAAATAAATAAAGTAAAATAAGAAAATATAATGTCAGTGATGATAATGATAATAATAGTAATAATAATGATAATAATGATAATGATAATGATAATGATATTGATAATGATAATGATAATGATAATGATAATGATAATGATAATGATATTGATAATGATAATGAGGATGATAATGATAATGATAATGATGATAATGATGATGATAATAATGATTATGATGATGATAATAATGATAATGATGATGGAAATAATAATGATGATGATAATAATAATGATGATGATAATAATGATAATGACGATGATAATAATAATAATGATGATAATAATAATAATGATGATGATAATAATAATAATGATGATAATAATAATAATAATAATGATGATGATAATAATAATAATAATAATGATGATGATAATAATAATGATGATAATAATGATAATAATGATGATGATAATAATAATGATGATAATAATAATAATGATGATGACAACAACAACAATGATGATGACAACAACAACAATGATGATGATAATAATAATGATGATAATAATGATAATAATGATGATGATAATAATAATGATGATAATAATAATAATGATGATGACAACAACAACAATGATGATGACAACAACAACAATGATGACAACAACAACAATGATGATGACAACAACAACAATGATGATGACAACAACAATAATGATGACAATAACAACAATGATGATGAGTACAACAACAATGACGATGACAATAACAACAAGGATGATGAAAACAACAACAATGATGATGACAACAACAACAATGACGATGACAACAACAACAATGACAACAACAACAACAATGATGATGACAGCAACAAAAATGATGCAACAACAACAATGACAACGACAACAATGACAACAACAACAATAACAACAACAACAACAACAATAGCAACAACAATAACAACAACACCAACAATGACGACGACGATAATGATGATAATAATGATAATGATAATGATAATAATAATAATAATAATAATAATAATAATAATAATAATAATAATAATAATAATAATAATAATAATAATAATAATAATAATAATAATAATAATAATAATAATAATAATAATAATGATAATAATTGTAATAATAACAACAACAATTATTATAGCAAAAACAATAACAACCACAACAATAACAACGAGTGCGAAAAAAAAAAGGAATTCGATTCCACAATTGCATTCCCATTTTGCCCCTTCCTTCCGCGAGATCGGATTCCATTCCATAAACGAACTTCCCCTTATGACGGTCTTCATTCGTCGACCAGGCCTTTCTGACGAGTGGAGTACTTCTCGGAACTCTCCTCCCGTCGAAGACGAGTTGACTTGAAGATTTTTCCCCGAAAGCGTCACAGACCAAAGCCTCTTCTTTTCTTCTTTTTTCTTTACAACTTCGCCGCCTGGGTGAGTTCTTGAACCTCGTTCGGATAGGTGATGGAAGGGCGTCAAGTTGGAAGAATTAATCGAGTTGGGTTTAGCCCCTATTAGCACTCCCCCTCCCCCTCCCCCTCCCCCTCCCCTCCCCCTCCCCCTCCCCCTCCCCCTTCCCCTCCCCCTCCCGCCTCAGTCATTGAATATATAGCCGCCCGCCGTTAACAAGAATAATATATATGAAGGAGTTATTTCAGAGAATGGGGTTACTTGAAGGGGAATTCTGTCTCTCTTCCGAACGATGATGGGGAATAAAAGATCTCCTGAACGGCATTCGACATAAAAGCTGTGAAGGGCGAGAAGGCCCGTGATGACCTCTACCAAACGAAATTTCCCGTCATTAGGGATTAGTTAAAAGGGCTTAAATGTTCTCAAGAAGGTTAACAAATCCTGCGACAACTCCCCCTCGCAAGAGGTTAACCTCCCATCCAACCTTGGCCATAAGTTTTGCGAATTTCACTTCTTTATTAAAACTGTCGCCAGATTATGCAAATTTATTGTCATCGTTGCAAAGAATTACGCATGGACTGCTGCTGCTGCTGCTGAGGCGATGATGTGGATAGTGAGTAAAGCTCGTTTATACAGAAGCCCAAACGGCACAGAACCGAAGACGATTTGACCCGAGGACGATATGGTATGAACGGGGACGAAGTGACCGGTATGTATGTATGTATGTATGTATGTATGTATGTATGTATGTATGTATGTATGCATGTATGTATGCATGTATGTATGCATGTATGTATGTATGTATGTATGTATGTATGTATGTATGTATGTATGTATGTATGTATGTATGTATGTACGTATGTATGTATGTATGTATGTATGTATGTATGTACGTACGTACGTATGTATGTATGTATGTATGTATGTATGTACGTATGTATGTATGTATGTACGTATGTATGTATGTACGTATGTATGTATGTATGTATGTATGTATGTATGCATGTATGTATGTACGTATGTATGTATGTATGTACGTATGTATGTATGTATGTATGTATATATGTATGTATGCATGTATGTATGTACGTATGTATGTATGTATGTATGTATGTATGTATGTATGTATGTATGCATGTATGTATGTATGTATGTATGTATGCATGTATGTATGTATGCATGCATGTATGTATGTATGTATGTATGTATGTATGTATGTATGTATGCATGTATGTATGTATGTATGTATGTATGTATGTATGTATGTATGTATGCATGTATGTATGTATGTATGTATGTATGTATGTATGCATGTATGTATGTATGTATGTATGTATGTATGTATATATGTATGTATGTACGCATACATATATAATTACCACCATTAGTAAAACAGTGTCTTGGATTAACGCTAAGAGGTCCTGTCACCTTTGCCTACGTGCTCGGACAGCCGGGGCTGGTCTTAGTCAACGGCATTTGTTGAGGATCGATCTGGCTGGATACTGGAGCCTCGAACGCGAAGTCGAGCTGGTCCTCAGGTTCACAGAAGCGTCCACGGGCGAAAACGTCCTCGCTCGGATTCCATCCCGGATTCCATTTACATTACTTTCCCCAGGATTCGCACAATACAACTCATCGATGTTAACCATGGCTTGCATAAAGAAGTGTCGAGCACTCGGGTATACATACGCATCGTTTTCCTCGAAATCTACACGAAAAACACGGTTTTCTAGAACCAAAGGTCCCTGATGGTTCTTTATTCATATTTAGAAAGTGGTTAAGATGGTGGTTGTTTACTAATGAAGGCAAATTATACTTGAAAAATTTTCACGTCAATTTTAAGTTATATTTGAGATCTTGATTTGTCATTATTTCTACCATTGAACCTTCAGCAGTCCCTACAATATGTTGCAGAATCCTCGTCCGATTATACTGCTAAGGGTAACTGGCTGAAACTAATTTTACTATTTCTATAACAAATCAACGCTTGAATGATAATCTACACATTTGAAATCGCACTTCAAGTGTGTGTATTTTCGTTTGTGAGCACCCGGTGAGGCTATCTTATTTTCCTTATTTGGTGCACTTTATCATAATTTATTCAGTCTCGTCGTCCTTAAATACAACGCACGTGCACTGAGCGGAACGAAGTTCATTCTTCTAATTTACATTAGGGAGTTTGTTCCCGATGCGCTATCATCTAGTCACCTGCACGATTTTAGACACTGGTTCATTTCGTCACATCACCCCGATCCAGTAAAGATCAAACTACTGCCCCCCAAGATAATGTCATACACTCACGTTATTGTAAAATATGAATTAATAACGATTAGTTACTTTTTCATTAAACTGAGTTGCTTTATTTTTCAAATGAATGCGTCTCATGTGAAGTTTCTACTTAGAAATATTAATTGATAATTTTTTCTATTAACTTTTTATTTTTGCCATTTTAGATATAAATTTGTTTAGTTGATGTACAATGCAGCACTTTAAAATTGTGAATTTCTGTGTGTGACCCTTTAATTAACCTGAAAAGCTTGGCCATTCTAGCTACATCGCCCTGGTGAATTATGACAATACAAAAATAGCATTCTTTAAAGAAAAATAAAGAAAATCAAACTGTATTTCTGTGATTCTATGGAAAACAATGTAATTAATGTTTAGATTATTATAACAAATCAACGTTTGAATGGTAGCCTACATATCTTGAATAGCACTTTGAATATATGTATTTTCTTTTGCTCACAGTTGTATGAATGTGGTCGTTTTGACATGGAGACGTTTTCACCGGATAACGAGAGAGGACGATTTCGTTCGTGGACGTTTCCACCTGATACCAAGCGAGGATGATTCCGTTCGTGGACGTTTCCACCGGATACCGGGCGAGGATGATTTCGCCCGTGGACGTTTCCACCGGATACCGAAAAGGACGATTTTGTCCGTTGACGTTTCCACCGGATACCCTCTGGGTTATGTAGTAAAGAATCGAGTTCGAAGCTGAGCTTGTCATGACAGCAGTGGATGGATTTAGTTTGGCTTATTCTCTGTTTCATTCATACATGTATGTATTCATAGACGATCGTAATTGTTGACATAAATGTAGCATGAGCGAAAAATTATTCACACATTCAAGCAACCGAAATTTGAAACTGATAAAAAAACATCAGAACAATCCAATATTATAGTTTTTATTTATTCATTTATTATCATTATGATTTTTTTTCGCACCCGACCTAGACATAGACCGAAAGGTCTCCTGTCGGCATGCTCCGCCTTTGTAATCCTTTGTAAAAGCGTCTAGTACTGTCGACTTGTAAAAACACCATAACTACAACTTGTATTCATTTTCACATATGAATTGTAATCGCTTAGGATACTTAGCGTTGCTGCTCACACACATATTTTTAATTTCTCTTCAGTTTTCCGCAAGCTAGGTATTCAATTTTACTTG
>NC_134796.1:1990079-1995079 GCF_046742065.1 Oratosquilla oratoria | reverse complement strand
TTCGTTAACAAAAGTGGATAGTGAAAAAGATCTCGGCGTAATTATCAGTAACGACCTCAAATCATCCAAGCAGTGTATTTCAGCCTCTGAGAAAGCAAATAAGATTCTGGGACTGATTGCGCGATCTTTTGATTTCAAAAGTCCATCACTCATTAACAAGCTATATAAATCGTTAGTTCGTCCACATTTGGAATATGCTATTTCTGTATGGTCACCGAATCTCATTAAAGACATTGACAGACTGGAAAAAGTACAACGGCGAGCCACAAAACTGATTCCACATATCAAAAATAGATCATACGAAAATCGACTAAAACACATGAATCTGTTTTCCCTAAAAAAGCGTAGACTCAGAGGTGACTTGATACAGGTCTTTAAGATTTTAAAGGGAATTGACAACATCAAAAGTGACAAAATTTTCACATTGAATGAGAATCAGACAAGAAACAATGGTCTCAAACTATCCGGAAATAGATTCAATTTGGAAGTAGGTAGAAACAACTTTGCCAACCGTGTAGTAAATGAATGGAATAAACTTCCTGCACAGGTAGTGCAATGTAGTTCAGTTCGAAGCTTTAAGAATCAGTTAGATAAATACCTAAGTAAGATGCTGTAATGATTATAATTTATCTTATATTATTTGCTTTTGTTTTGTTATCATTTGTCTGTCTGATTTTCATTTATTATTAGTTATATGTCAATTTATTATTATTTACTATTTACTTGTTTGTTTATTATTTAACTATACCTATGCATTTATTTATGTATTTTAATGTGTTATTTACATTATTATAGTTTTTATTTACTATTTTACTATTATTATGACTTTTTCGCATCCGACCTAGATATGGAACAACAGGTCTCCTGTCGGCATGCTCCGCCTTTGTAATCCTTTGTAAAGGAGTGGGTTCGAATCCTTCATTCAATTGTCATAAAAATGATCAGATTAATGTCATTATCATTAGCGAATTTCTCTCATATATACATATGTTAATAGATTATTCTAATTATGCAATGTACATAATTTGAAGGATTATGATACACGGAGCACTCTTTCTTTGTCTAATATCATTGTCTCTTCTAGATTTTGCCGTGTGAGAGAAGTTTCGCATTTCGTGTCGAAAGGGTTCTTTATGGTTCCGTTTTCTAAGTGATTTGTTAACCGCCTCGACAGCTTCGTCCTCATAATTCTGATGTATGAATGAGTCCCACAGTCCTCTTTGTTTGCAGATGACGTAGTTTTCTTGTAGCGCCGTTATCATTTTGGAAGTTGTGATGTCTCACGGTTCTTGCAACACGAGGTAAGTGAAACTTGATTCTTAAGATCAGAATTCCTGACGTTCTTTATGATGATGTTCTAAGGAATTCTTTAATCGGTCTTATAATCTGTGGACACATAATTTCTGTAATAGAAGGTAACGTTTTCTTGCCTTGTGGGAGGGAGGACGGGTTTCCTGGAATACTAATTGTTGACTATGAGCTATATTGCTTGGTTAACTCCACTATTACTGTACCCATTGTTGATAAGGATTTGGGTTAGATTTTCTAATTCCGTGTGTGCGTGTGTCTCTCCAAGTGGAACAGTGTGTGTCTCTCCAAGTGGAACAGTGTGATACGGTGCGACGTATGTAGGCGTTGATGGTAGCATGTAACTGATGCTAGAGTACCTTTAATCTTACCGTTAAGAAAAACATCAATGCTAGTTGTTTTGTTGTACATTGAGGTTGTCAACTTATTGTTGTTGTTGGTTAGAAGGTTGGCAAAGAAAACTAAGCGCCTATTGGTGGAATCTTGAAAGGTAAAAACGAGGTCGGAAGTATCGATAAGACGATAAGAAGTCCTGGAGTTCATGAATGTCTTATCGATAGAGAAAGGAAAAAAAAAAGAAGAGAAAGAGAGAGAGAGAGAGAGAGAGAGAGAGAGAGAGAGAGAGAGAGAGAGAGAGAGAGAGAGAGAGAGAGAGAGAGAGAGAGAGAGAGAGAGAGAGAGATAGATAGATAGATGGATAGATAGATAGATAGATAGATAGATAGATAGAGAGAGAGAGAGAGGGAGAGAGAGAGAGAGAGAGAGAAAGAGAGAGAGAGAGAGAGAGAGAGAGAGAGAGAGAGAGAGAGAGAGAGAGAGAGAGAGAGAGAGAGAGAGAGAGAGAGAGAGAGAGAGAGAGAGAGAGAGAGAGAGAGAGAGAGAGAGAGAGAGAGAGAGAGAGAGAGAGAGAGAGAGAGAGAGTGAGAAAGAGAGAGAGATCATATGTAAGAAAGAAAAGTAACTATTTCTGATTATTTTTGTTCATTTTGTAAGATTAGTGATGATACAATCTGCATGTAAATTCCGATTACCATCAATCGCTTCCGTCCCAAATTTCACTTTTCATCCTAATTTGGATTTCACCAGGCTATTCTATGCACCACTGTCGTCCTCCTTCGTTAGCGATGGCCATTAATGTACTTGTTACTGAAGAACATTATCTAACAGTGACAATTAAGAGTATGGCATGTTGGATCAGGCGTTTAACTCAGAAGCGATTTACCACGACCTCTCTTGTCCCATGCGCTGGAGCAGCCAGGGCAAGTAGGAAATACTGACTCCTCAATAGCAAGATCCCACTGCTTATGTAACTCTCCTTGACTAAACACCATTAGTTGTGACTCTTGACTGATCGACTCAATCAGTGCGTGTCTCCTGATTGGCCGAGTACCCCTGTGCGTGTCTCCTGATTGGCTGAGAAGCACTGTACGTCTCTCCTGATTGGCCGAGTCCCAGTTTACATGGCCCCAGATTGGCTGAGTCATTCTGAATCGCTGATTGGCTGGTTTCCACTGTATCAACCAATGTGGTATTAAACAGAGCGGAGTATCCAATCACTGTTCGAGGAAAGAGGGGTGATGCATTGCACTCGACATAAATGACCAAGAACAAGGAGGTTGTGCTGAGTCTACCCACCCGGCGTCGGCGCCGCCGTCCGAGTTCCCTGTTCATTTCTTCCGAGCCACGACCACCAACAGCCCCTGAACGCTCGCTGAATCGCCCAGGGGCAAAAGCCCTCTTGTATACACTACTATCTTTTCACTTTCTTACAGACGTTCTTCCCCTCCCACAAACACCAATCCCGCGCGAGTTGGTGGTCTTACCTAGCAAATCAGAAATCAGAGTCTAGACCAGAAGGCGATGCCATATTTTCTTCCAAATTCGTTATCTTCACCCTTTGTGCTAAGATTATCGGGGCAAGGGACGATCCCTGGTAGAAGTCGGGATCGAAATAAAACCAAACTGATCTCGAAGAAAGATCAGAGCGGAAGACACCACAAAGGCAAAGAAGTTTTAGTTGCATCCGAAAGAGGCCGAAAGGTAGTGCCCGATCCTGTGATCAGTCTTTGATACACACCTGACTTTACAGAGAATATGTAATTACTAATCTCCCCAGCTATCAGGTATTCTAAGAACAGATAGAAAAATTCTCTGTATTTGGAACTGCATAACGAATACACACACACGTGCGCGCGCACCCGCACCCGCACACACACACACACACACACACACACACACACACACACACACACACACACACACACACACACACACACACACACACACACACACACACACCGACACACACACACACACACACAAACAAACACACACACACACACACACACACACACACACACACACACACACACACACACACACACACACACACACACACACACACACACACACACACACACACACTTGTGGCGCAGTTGGTAGAACGATAAACTACTAGCATGGTGGTGCGCGTAGTGCTTGGTTCGAATCCTGCCCAGGGCCGAAATTAATTTCGGTACAGCTGCGCTTCGGGTCGTTACTCTGACTCTCGTGGGTGTGTGTGTGTGTGTGAAAGGTCATAGCATTACCCATAGATCGGACCTACGAGCTCTGAGCTCTCTTCCAGGAGGGAAATAGCTGTCGATCACGAGTCGAACACGTGATCCAAAAGACCAAGTGAATACACACACACACACACACACACACACACACACACACACACACACACACACACACACACACACACACACACACACACGCACACACACAAACATACGTTCATACACAAACACACGCGTACACACACACGACTAGTGGCGCAGTGGTAGAGTTTTCGGCCGCCACTACGGCGGTCATGGTTCGAATCCCGCCCAAGGATGACATTATTTCAGTATCGCTGCGATGCGAATCGTTACTCTAACTCTCGTGGGCGGGGAGTTGAGGTTGTATGTGCGTGTAAATTCACAGCATAGATCTGTCATATATGCTCTCTGTTTCCGCCTATTCAGTCATTTTCAAGGGATACAGAATGACAATGGGTAGGAGCGTATATACAGAAAAGTAGTAGACAAGACAAGAGCATATGTGCTAAGAGGTCCCACCATGACATCTCTCGGGAGAGGAATAACTTTTGTAACAAAACTCTTTTAGTTCTTCCTTTCCATGAGAATTTGATAAGTCTTCCTAAGAGTCTTAGACAGTTTGACATCACTGTGGTATTTAAGAATACAAGTTCTATTAAAAGCATTCTTATTAAAAATTCCCCAGGTGATGGGGTAGGCTGTGTTTATAGCATTCCTTGCAATAAATGTGTTAAATACTATATTGGTCAATCATGAAAAGAGTTTGGTACTACAATTAATCAACACAGGCATAGTGTGAGATTAGGTCAATTGTTCAGCGGGAGTTTTGTACACGTAAGAGACCACAACCATCTCATTGATATATATATATATATATATATATATATATATATATATATATATATATATATATGTATATATATGTATATATATGTATATATATACATATATATATGTATATATATATTTGTGTGTGTGTGTTTAAATATATATATATATATATATATACATATATGTATGTATATGTAAATTAAATATATATATATATATACATATATGTGTGTGTGTAAATATACATGTATACATATATATATATATACATATATATGT
>NC_134796.1:1980079-1982579 GCF_046742065.1 Oratosquilla oratoria | reverse complement strand
AGCAAAACGACTGGTTTCTTGGTTAATGTAAGAAGTTCTTTAGAAAAAACTAGCTACAATAAAATGAAAGTGAAAATATTCAAACTTATCAAATCACTGCCTAAGAATTCAGGCATGTCTTTAACTAACGGGGTTTCCCCTCAGCTGAATAAAATAATCCGGCCACAGCTAGAAAAGTATATAAAGAATATTCCCCCGTGGTTATATACATATACATATACATATACATACACACACACACACACACACACACACACACACACACACACACACACACACACACACACACACACACACACACACACACACACACACGCACACGCACACGCACACACACATACACACACACACACACCCGCACTACCTTATTTATACTTGTACTCTAACTTCTTGTAACCATTCTGCTGAAGAGGACTACAGATGGTAGTCGAAATATACATCTTTTCCTGTACTTCCGATATAATTTCTCCGATAGCGGGTGTAAAGGACCAATTAGGTCCTTTAGTTCTGAAACTAGGTGCGGACCACCACTGCCTGCTTCAGAACTCTCGGTTCGTTTATAGACTCGTAGGACAAGCAAGAAAACACAGGATTGCACTGGAAGTTTATAATTCTGGTCCTTCCACAATGCACTATCAAATCAATTTGAAGAATAGGGAAAAACAACACCAACTGTTTCACCTTAGGTCAGTTCAGTCGTAGCTCACTCGAATTGTCTCCACATGTAAACACTTAAATTACTCGTCGAAAGCTTCGGCAGATGATCAGGGTTTTGGAGCTGAGCGATGACGACTCTGGCAGAGCAGAAGTCGAAGTTGGAGACAAATGACGTCCAGTCGATGTAACACGCCAGTTTTAGAGTGGAGAGAAGGGAGGGGGAGTAGTGGACTAGGTGCAGTCACCAAGTTCTCTCTGATAAACCCATGTCTGTCCGGGACGCACGTAACCTCGGTCGTCATACGTGGCAGCTCGTTTCAAGTAAAGCTTCGAAGCGCACTCGAACAGTGCGCTATTTAAGAGGGCTGGTTGTTTAGAAGATTAAGTGGCGATTTTCCCTTACAGCGTGTTTAAAGTGAACACGATATCGAAAGCTAACGACTGAAGAACACCTCGTTGGCTTACCACATCGATGACTGATCCAGAGCTAAGACCTCCCGCAACGCCTCCGTCTGCGTCTTGCCACGTCCGGTGGGTCTCCGGCCAGCCTCTGGAGGTTGCGGCCGTGGGTGAGGGCGAGTCTGTGCGGGAGGGGGACGTCTTTCCGAAGTGTCTGGCGAGGGCGGCCAACCATCCGGTGCTGGGCATGCTCCTCCGTAGTGAGGTCTGTCAAGGACATCGGAAAAATAATCAGAAAAAGAAAGAAAAAGAAGAAGAATGTATCTATCGGTCTATGCATAGATGTATGTATGTATGTATGTATGTATGTATGTATGTATGTATGTATGTATGTATGTATGTATGTATGTATGTATGGATGCATGTATGTATGTATATATGTATGTATATATATATATATATATATATATATATATATATATATATATATATATATATATACGGATGATACAGTGATACTTGCAGAGTCTGAGACAAAATTGCAAGGATTTATAGATTGTTTAGTTGAATCACGTAGAAGACGAGGATTAAAAATAAGCCCCAAAAAGACCGAAGTGATGGGAGTACTGAAAAGAAAAGAGAGATGGAGAGTAAGAATAATCAATTAAGGGCAAATGATTAAACAAGTAGAACATTTTAGATACCTAGGAAGTATTATTACAGAAGACGCAGACTGTAAAAAAAAAAAAGAAAAAGAAAAAAAGAGAGAATCGGAGTAGCAAAAACAACATTCACACACTTAAAAAGATACTGACGAATATAAACACGAGTGTGGAATTAAAACAACGATTTACCAAGTGTTATGTACAGCCAACATTAATGTATGATTGTAAGGCATGGTCGATGAAGGACATGGAGTGGTTTCTATGCCTTTTTCTTTTTGGCTACCCCCCCCCCCGTGTAAGGGGAAAGAAGCCTTTGGTATATGTATGTATATAGCTCTGAGAAGGCATGCTGGGGAAAGTGAAGGGGACCAGAGCGGAACGAAGGTAGAGTCAAGTTTATGGACACATTGTTGGAACACTCCAGTGATGAATGAAAGGAATGAAGTGGATGGCGTTGTATGGTGACCGATGTCACTTGACAGGCACTCTGGTGTAGAATAACTGGCGTGAACACTCGATAGTAAATGTATAAATTGAAATGATCCTTTAGTGAATCTAATTGCAAATCTGATTAAGTTTTTTGATGCAGATATGTAGAACACACAAACACACACACACACACACACACACACACACACACACACACACACACACACACACACACACACACACACACACACTAACACACACACACACACACACACAAACACACACACACACACACACACACACACACACACACACACACACACACACACACACACACACACACACACACC
>NC_134796.1:1970079-1972579 GCF_046742065.1 Oratosquilla oratoria | reverse complement strand
AATATTATATATTATATACATGCTGTTTGTATCGTGTAGGTTGTTACACAGGAAATGTGTCTGTGGTAATATTATATATTATATACATACTGTTTGTATCGTAAGGGGTTTAGTGATATTAGTTGTGGTTGTGTATGTATTGGAGTTACGATAATGTAGCTTGGTAGGTATAAGGAAAGATTAGTGAACTGTCTGGTGACATTAGGTACTTGCTGGGCGATAGCGCGATGTATGTTATGGCGTCTTGCGTTGAGTCAGGTGTTTTATGATTAGGAAATATGAGGTCATCAAGATTGCTAAAGGCTAGCGCCTTTATGTACGTGGGGGAATAAAAAGGATTGCAAAGGCGGAGCATGCAGACTTTTTGGTCCATATCTAGGTCGGATGAGAAAAAAATCAAAATAATAAAAACTATAATAATGTAAATAACATATAAAATACATAAATAAATGCATAGGTATAGTTGAATAATAAACAAACAGGTAAATAGTAAATAAGAATAAATTGACATATAACTAATAATAAATGAGAATCAAACAGACAAATAGTAACAAAACAAAAACAAATAATATAAAATAAATGATAATCATTACAGCATCTTGCTTAGGTGTTTATCTAAGTGATTCTTAAAGCTTCGAACTGAACTACATTGCACTGCCTCTGCAGGAAGTTAATTCCATTCATGGCGTGTGACCTATCGTGATGGTTAGTAATGGTAGGATGCATGTGTTTGATTTTGGAAAACAACGTTCACAAAGTCTTCACGTAAAAGAGGTACCAGATTTTATTATTATTATTATTTTTTGTATTCTGACTTGCGCAAGTATTGATTGCATAAATATCATGCGGTTAGTATTTTAGGGAATTCAGTAATTATGTGTCACGTATCATTCTCCCATGACTGAATATGAATCTCCAATCAAAAAAGAAGGTTGATTATATCTTTAGATTATGATCTACCTCTGTTCTGTTACCCTCCTTATATCCTCATTTATTACCTCCATGACTGATTTTTTGGCACGATATTGTTTCCATGATAGAAGTACTCGTTTAAAAAAAAAAAAAAAAAAAAAAAAAAAAAAAAAAAATTGAATTCTGTCTGACTAATGATGAACAGCGCCATTTGTACTATGTGCAATCGCTCTGCAGTGAAGGAGTTAATTCTACGCATTGGTAAACTAGACAAATGATCTGTGAAAAAAAGCGTTCCGTGAGGAAATTCGTTTGATAAATTCCTGCATCGCAGGCGTCAAAAGAAGCAACGTTTAACAAAAGATTTTTTTTTTACCAGGAAAAGAAAGAACGTAAACTAATTACAAGACAATTCAGACACGTACAGACAACAGTGTCTCGAAAATTTTACGAAAGAGTAGTATGTTGTTGCTATCAGAGATAAATGTCTTTAACGGCGAAAGCAAATAGTGTGAAGGAAGGCCGGAGGTGCACAAAGTTCTGATTCGCTTCGTAAGTTGGTTGTCGCGAAAAGAACCTAAACAAAGATACGAATGCAGGCGACGTGACGTAACGACTTCGTTGAAATGTAAGCGACACGACCTGGGTGCATGCGACACACGCCGAGCGTCGCCGGACACGGAGGTGAGGTTCAGGTACGTGTGACACGCCAGGGCAGTGGAATGCGACACAGTGCGACATTTCGCTGCTGTGGCATGACACTGACTCCGTGTCCGACAGTTATGAAATGCGGCAAGATTCAGTGATCATCAATGTAACACAGTAGTGCAATACATCAAGTATTTGATACGTAATACATTTCGAAAAAAATAATGTCTATTTGTACTTTCCTCATCCGTGAAGTTAAACGAGAAGCCTAGATTATGTTCAAGGACATAACACAGCTTTCTCTGAATGATCACTTCCGAAAGATGTATTCAAATCTGAGCTCATTACGTACACGGTTAGGTAAAATTTGAGTTTTCCATTAATTAACAAAAACGAATGCCATGCTGAACTACACTTTGGCAAGTTATTATGTTCTTTGCTATCAGGAAAAAGAGAGGATTAATTAAGGTAGCAGAAAGGAGGGGTAGTCGGGAACATAAGTGATCAGAATTTCTCTGCCGCTGGAGAATAGTTCCTCAACGAAGGGTTCTGGGTTAAGGTCGTTTGTGTCTAATGGCGATATTCCCTTTCTCTGTTGTTTGAGCACTGAATCATCCATTATAACGCTTGCACACATAAAAAAATAGTACGAATGAAATAGATCACAATAAAATAAAAGTAAAATAAAATGTAATAGAACATGATAAAATATGAGTATGGATAAAAAATAATATTTAGAAATTCTCTCATTTTGTAGAATAATAGAGTTGACATTTTGTTAATACAGTAGTAAAAGCTACCTTACGAAGAGAGGTTTAGGCACCTTAACTTACACTCTCTGGAAAGAAGCAGAGTGCGGGGTGATCTAATAGAGGTGATCAAATGGATCAAAGGATTTATCAAGGGTGATGCAAACAAGGCCATCATATTAAAACAACAG
>NC_134796.1:1952579-1960079 GCF_046742065.1 Oratosquilla oratoria | reverse complement strand
TTAGGAGCTTGTTTTGTTTATACATACTCACACATACACATACTATATATATATATATATATATATATATATATATATACATATATATATATATATGTATATGTATATACAGAAATGTAGTAGCACATTTGTAAATGACACACAGGAAACCCACAGTCGGAGAAAATAAACTTCGAATAAAGAAGAATCCTATATTTCGGCTATCAACTGTAGCCCTCTTCAGGAAGTACTTCTTATTTCCCAGTGGTTTTTTCTGCATATTATTTTCACGTGTGCTTTGTGAATTACTGCAATATATATATATTTATATATATGTATATGTATATATATATACATATATATATATACACACACGTACATACAAACACATATATCCATTGATACGTATGTATCAATGGATCTCTGGTGCTGTTCCGTATAACTAGTGGATGGAATTGTTCACCCGTCTCTTCAGCTCACCGTCAATCAATCCCATACATCAAGAATGAAATGAGGGCGGAGATTATAAGGTGACGATGATATTAGACGATTGTTTTGGTGGTACATCTAGATCTGCTCGGCAAGGGGTTTAGGGGAGGTGACGTAAGTAATCTATTCAAGCTGAGTATTGGAGAAACATCCTGAATTTGTTGAGTGTTGGGGCGAGGCTGATTATCATGTTTATGCGTAATGAATATACAATATATCGATTATTTGTCACGGGAAGATGGTGGCACGTATAGACTACGCGTAATGGGGAAGCCGGTGGAACCTTTGTGTCAAATTATAATTATTTGAAAATTAAAAGATTCACAAGGATCTTCTGTTGGGGAGTGGATGGGTGCAGGGCCTTGTGTATTCTAAGTCTATGTTGCAGTCTGTCTCTGGGATCGAGCTAGGACCTGACCGCCAAGTTTATTCAGAGGGAATATACAGTGGGTCGCACAGTTCTGTTCGAGTTTACGTGTAGGACTTATGCATCATATCAATTCACGCTAAGTACAGAGTTGCAATAGTTGCACTGACTTTGGGATGGGAGTAGGACTTACTGTATAAATCAAGCCTATTCAGGTGGAGCATACAGAACAGCGTTTCTCAACCTTTTTACCCTTGCATAGTTTTTAAAATGAATTGTATGTCTCAAGGAACCCCTACGCAAAACAACAACAACAACAACAACAACAACAACAACAACAACAACAACAACAACAACAACAACAACAACAACAACAACAACAACAACAACAACAACAACAACAACAACAACAACAACAACAACAACAACAACAACAACAACAACAGCAACAGCAACAGCAACAACAACAACAACAACAACAACAACAACAACAACAACAACAACAACAACAACAACAACAACAACAACAACAACAACAACAACAACAACAACAACAACAACAACAACAACAACAACAACAACAACAACAACAACAACAACGCATATACCATATCTTTCTCATTTTATTTTCATCGTAATAATAGGTTAGATAGGATGATGTCTATATTACATTATTACAATAACCAAGAATATGTCGTGCGTGTTTAATCATATTACGTATATGAAATTAAACAAAAAATCAAAAGTGTATTAGCTTATCTCACTTATTCTCGCGGAACCCTTAGGGACCTTTTGCGGAACCTTAGGGTTCCGGGGAACCCTGGTTGAGAAACGCTGATATAGAGTGCAAGTTGCATATGGCTACAAGGCGGAGCCAGAGCTTTGGCGTAAATTTGATTCAGATTAAGTTAATATACCACGAGTTACATTTTTTTTTTTTTGTGGGGTGAGGGGCTGGGGTGAGAATTGTGGCTATTATTTCAGAGGCTAAACCTACCTGGCGGGGGGGGGGGGAGGGGTCAGCGGGCCCTCGTTATCAAAATAACCCTTTCCCGTATGCAATTTTTTTTTCTTTTCTAATCTTACTTTGGTTGCCGCTTCCAGGATATTCTATCAATTATCGTGGCGCCTTCTCGATATCAGTCGTATTGTGTCCTGTTTTGTTTGATTCCTTTCGTACGTAGTACCCCTTTCAATCTTAATCTTGTCTACTGCCTGGCTATTCCACTCGTCTACGTGTCATTTGAACGCTGTCTTCGGTACAAGCACGACCTCTTATGTTACGCTGTCTATCACCACCACCTGCATTCGTCCTGTTTGTTTACCCGTTGTCATGGTGTCCTTGGCGACTTGCTTCCCCTATTTACTCGTTGGTAATTGTGTTCTTTGATTTTCTGATCGAAATGTTTACATTCTAATGTGTGACGTCACTCTGTCAAAGACCTTCCTGGGTGGTGATGGTGGTTGTAATGATGGTGATAGCGATAATGATAAAGATGTGGTGTTCGTATTGGTTGTTCTGGTCGTGGCTGTGGTTGTTGTAGTTATGGTTGTGGTGATGACGACGACGAGGACGACGGGGATGATGTAATTGCACGGCCGTTGCCGTGTAAAATATTGATATGAACTATTACTGTGTCGTTTAACGCTCGAGTTTCTGTTGTTGAAACAGCGCAGGTTGGTCGAGCTGAACTTACTACGTGCGGGGGTGCCTTGGAAATGAATAGACTAGTCTGGCGGATCCCGGAATATAAGGAGATGAGCTACCTCACACAAGCGGTTAGTGGTTCTTGTTGAAGCGTGTGTGTGTGTGTGTGTGTGTGTGTGTGTGTGTGTGTGTGAGGGAGAGAGAGAGAGAAAAAGAGAGGGGGGGATAGATTGATGGATGGATGGGTGTATGGAGGGAGGGAGGAAGGGATGGAATGGGATGGATGGAAGGAGACAGACAGACATACAGAGAGAGAGAGAGAGAGAGAGAGAGAGAGAGAGAGAGAGAGAGAGAGAGAGAGAGAGAGAGAGAGAGAGAGAGAGAGAGAGAGAGAGAGAGAGAGAGAGAGAGAGAGAGAGAGAGAGAGAGAGTGAGAGAGAGAGAGAAGAGAGGGAGAGGAAGACAGAAGGAGAGAGAGAGAGAAGAGAAGGAGAGGGAGCGTGTCACACAATGAAAACAAAATGCGACAGATTTATTTGGTAGCAGGTCGAGGCAAGCAAATCTAAGTCATTACAACGGTTACGCCGCGCTGGCTCGCGTGATCTCACGGGCTGTGTGAGCAAACAAAAGACCATCGCGCAGGTGACACATTAATTTAGGTCATGCGCCAGCTGGTCTGTACCTTATATGGTCATTTCCCTCCATAGTTTCTGTTACCAAAGCCTTTTGATACGGAACTTCATAGCCTCCCTTGACCCATGTGCCCTTATATGGTCATTTTGATGCAGAAACTCCGATTTCTAAATATCCTGTAGGCCCCTTAACCGCTGGGCTCTCTCCTATTCTCGTGAAGAGATTCCATTTCATGCTGGTTCGAAAATAGCGTCTCATAAGCCCCTCACTTGCTCCCTTCCTTTACTGCCCCGCTCCCCGAATGTCCTCGCAACCCACCCGCACACCGGCACCCTCCACCTCTTTCACATGGTTTCACAAAAGGGACACGCAAAGCGATGCACGCAACATTAAACTTCGGGCCGTTTGCACAGTGGCTGCCCATTTAAGCAACTCTGTCGTTCGTTTTCTTTAACGTATACACATGGACGGACGCTACCCGAACCCGTTGCATGTACGCGGATGTGGATTCTCAAACACACACACACATATGTACACATACACACACAAACACACACACAGACATACACACACTTCAGGACACTAAAGGGAGTGGACTAAATTGACAAAAAAAAACCCTCTTCATTAGTTATGGAATGACTTTACGAGGTCATGAAAACAAATAGTAAAAATAACGTCTAAATCACGTGAAAAAACAAACACACTTTTCAATGTATATGCATAGATACTTAGAATAACCAAGAGGATAGCACAAGTTGGGAATATACATGAATATTAGAATAAGTATTATAACTGGAAAATAAGGTGATATTGCCCAATATACAACGATACACAAATTATAAGTTATATGGAGAATAAAAGACAAGACTCATTGAACATTGCTAATATGTTAGTATCCTTATACTATAATAAGGTGAAATTAGGTAGATACACAGAAACACAAACACACGCATACACACAGATACACACACACACACACACACACACACACACACACACACACACACACACACACACACACACACACACACACACACACACACACACACACACACACACACACACACACACACACACACACACACACACACACACACACACACACACACACATGTATATATATAAAACTATAAACCCTACATATTTGTATGTATACTGTACATATATACATACACATACATACATATACACATACATACATACATACATACATACATACATACATACATACATACATACATACATACATACATACATACATACATACATACATACATACATACATACATGCATACATACATAACCACAAGCATCCATACATACATAACCACAAGCATCCATACACGCATACATGCATACATGCATAAATACATACACCCATACATACATACACACATATATATATATACACATACAAAAACATATACGCACATACATACGTCATACAAACATACATACATGCATACATACACACATACATACATACATATATACATACATACATACATTCATACATACATACATATATACATACAGACATACATGCATACGTACATACGTACATGCATACATACATACATACATACATACATACATACACACATACATACATACATACATACATACATACATACATACATACATACATACATACATACATACATACATACATTCATACATTCATACATACATACATACATACATACATACATACATACATACATACATACATACATACATACATACATACATACATACATACATACATACATACATACAAACATACATACATACACACATACATACACACATATGTACATACACACATATATATACAAACATACATACAAACAAACATACATATATTCATACATACATACATGTATATATCTTACGGAAATGTACATATGCATAACCGTGGTTTTATTTATTTACTCGAGTGCCCTTCATATGATTGATGAGTGTTTAGATAGACGTAGTTTCATAGGTTGTTATGCAAAATATCCACTTTTCCTTAAGAAGGAATGGCAAAATACCATAGGAAAATTTACCCATGTATGCATAATTAAAGGTATGTATATTATTACCTATAACTGTTAATATGAATCAAAGTGAAGTAAAAATTAAAACTTACTGATTCTATCACCACATGCTGTGTAGGTGAAAGGTGTTCATAGCCTGTATAAGTACCTGGATAAAATGAGTTAATTTAATATTTCTTTTAAAGGAAAATAAAATGCCTCGGCACATACAGAAAGATGGACGATAAATTTCATTATTCCTTTTTCCTCTGCAAACATGACGAAACGGGAACAAACGCGAAAGGAAGAGGACAAGTGGAGAAACAGGGTAGGAAATACAGTATCTGTTCCTAGTCGTGTGCTTTCTATTCTTACTACTCATATATGTATATATATATATATATATATATATATATGCATATATATATATATATGTATATATATATATATATATATATATATATACATACATATATACATACGTACATGCATACATACATACATACATACATACATACATACATACATACATACATACATACATACATACATACATACATACATACATACATACATACATACATACATACATACATACATACATACATACATACATACATACATACATACATACATACATACATACATACATACGTTCATACATATACATTATAAATACACACATATACCAAGAGAACAAAAACAAGAAAACAGGACAACAAAGAAACAACAACAAGAAGAAAAATAAATCACCCAGACAGAAACAAAAACAACTAAATTTGTAATTCTTGTTAACTTATACGTCAGGAACTTGCACGTAAAAGTCAGGTAAACATATAAAAAAACCAAACATCAAAGTCAGGTAAACATATAGAAAACCAAACATCAAGACTTCTCGTGAAAGGGAGGTGGAGGAGCTGATTTACAAAATCCAGAATACCAATGGTCATAATGATTACGAGTTAAGAAGATAAGAACATATGGATGTAGAAGTCTACAAGAGACTATAAGGCCTACACTAAGCAATTGCATATTTCTTACCACCCGTCATCTCTATCTATAAAGTTATCTAATTTCTTAAAACTACCAATTGTTTCAGCAGTTACTACTAGATGGTTACTAAATCTTTTCCATTCGTTAACCATTCTCTTGGTAAACCAGTTCTTGTCTGCTTCTTAAACCTACAATTGTTCAATTCAAATCCATTACTACGAGTCGTGCTCTGGTGTCTTAATATGATGACCTTGTCTGCACCCTCTTGTTAAAACCTTTGCCCCATTTGAATACCTCTATAAGATTACCCCGGACTCTTCGTATTTTCAGAGTCTAAGTTAAGGTGAGTAAGCCTGTCTTCGTATAGTAAGTGCCTAAGCCTTATATAACTTTGTCCATTCTTCTTTGTTAGCGAGACAATAATTGTTAGACTCCACCTCATTATTACGTGAGCACAAGAGGATGGAGGCCATACACTCCATACAATTACGAGTGAGATTCGTGCATATGGCCCGTCAACACAAGCGTGGAGGTAAGAATTTTTGTTGGTGACTTATGATATATTGCTTTCACCCTGGCACAAAGATATCAGAAAGACAGAATTAACAATGAGTCATCACCCATATAGACAGGTTGACTAACTAAATTTATGAAAAACAAAGTAGGTGGATTCTAAAAAAACCCGGCAAATACCAAGACAGTAAAACACAAATTATAGATTTTCGTTTTAGCCGTCTATTTTTATTTTCATATTCATTTATTTATTTATTTATTTTCAGAGGGGGGGTGTCATTGGACACCTAAAGCTTCTACATTGCCGAACACAGACAAAAAGCTTCTGGCCAATGTCTCCCTAATGGTGTTCAGAGTAGTAGGAAGAGTGATAAAGAGTAAAAGCTTCCAAATTGACAGTAGGAGAGAATTTTGTGTAAAGGTTTTAGCAAAGACTTTTCAGTCTCTTCCTGGGAAGTGGCAGCCGTACTGTCAGCGAGATTCCAGTAGAGAGGCAATAACTTAAAAGGAACATTGCTTGAGAGAAATCACACGAAGCACCATAGAGATGAAAACAGTTTTATGTCTTGTCAATGAAAGAGTTCCCAACGAATCAAGAAGGTTTAGTGTCAGTCCAGCAAAAATATATGGAGACACACGCACGCGCACACACACGAACACATACAAACACACACACATACACACACACACACACACACACACACACACACACACACACACACACACACACACACACACACACACACACACACACACACACACACACACACACACACGAACACATACAAACACACACACACACACACACACACACACACACACACACACACACACACACACACACACACACACACACA
>NC_134796.1:1945079-1947579 GCF_046742065.1 Oratosquilla oratoria | reverse complement strand
AAAACAAATATATATGTAGATAAGTGCACAATAAACATAAGAACATAAGAATGAAGGAGACTGCAAGAGACCATAAGGCCTACACTAGGCGGGTCCGTATCCATCACCACCTGTCATCCCCATCCATAAAGTTGTCTAATCGTTTCTTAAAACAACTGATAGTTTCAGCGCTCACTACATGGTTACTAAGTCTATTCCATTCGTCGACCACCCTATTAGTAGACCAATTCTTGTCTATTTCCTTCTTAAATCTAAATTTCTCCAGTTTAAATCCAGCACTGCGAGTCCTGCCCTGTTGTTTTGATATGATGACCTTGTTTGCATCACCCTTGTTAAAGCCTTTGATCCACTTGAACACCTCTATTAGATCACCCCGCATTCTGTATCTTTCCAGAGAGTGTAAGTTAAGGTGCCTAAGGCTCTCTTCGTAAGGCAAATTTCTGAGTCCATGTATCATTTTGGTCATTCTTCTCTGAACTGATTTTAGTAAACAACCAAATGAACAATAAAACAATAAATGAATAAGCACATAAACAAGTACAAAGATAAACAAAGAAATAAATAGATAAATAGACAAATAGATAAACAGGTAAATTAATTAATAAAAATATAATGAATAAATAAATAGATAAGTACATAATAAATCAATAAATTAATATAAAAATAAACAAATAAATAAATAGATAAATGAACAAACAAGTGAATGAATAAATGAATAGATAATTAAATACATAATAAATAGATAATTAGATAAGTAAATAAAAAACGACAAAATATTTGATCTTACTCAGCATTTTCAGCATAAATACAACCCATCAGCATAAATACCACACATCAGCATAAAGTGTCTATGAACTTATGCTTTCAATTGTACCATTTGAATGCCATTTCGCCAATTTCAACGGGATTACATTTGGAGTCTGCTATGATTTAGGCTCATTCGGTGGCCCTCCACGTTGCCTCCTGATGGTGAAGCATTTACTCTGTTCTCAGTTTTGCAGCGATTTATTTTATCTTATTTTTATTTTTGTCTTATGCAGCACTTTAACTGAGACTAATGAATACATTCTTAAAGATGTACCAACAAAACTACGAGTTTTGAATAATTCATTTATTTATTATAGTTTTTATTTATTCATTTATTATTACTAGGATTCTTTTTTGTCACTTTAACTGAGACTAATGAGTACATTCTTAAAGATGTACTAACAAAACTACGAGTTTTGAATCATTTATTTATTTATTATAGTTTTTATTTATTCATTTATTATTACTAGGATTCTTTTTCGTATCTGACCTAGATATAGACCAAAAGGTCTCCTGTCAGCTTGCTCCGCCTTTGTAATCCTTTGTAATGGCTTTGTTCTGGTTAACTGTTTCACTGAACTTAGGGGAGCATATTGGAAGGGCTAAAACTATAGAAAAGTGAAACCTTTAGGAAAAAATTATATACATTTATGCAAAAATCTTATAATATACATGCGTTCTTTCCTCCCTACACTAGTAAACATATATGCATACTTTCAAACTATTCACTCAAAAGTTCGTAAGAGCGTGCATACACACACACACACACACACACACACACACACACACACACACACACACACACACACACACACACACACACACACACACACACACACACACACACACACACACACACACACACACACACACACACACACACACACACACACACACACACACACACACACACACACACACACACACACACCACCACACACACACACACACACACACACACACACACACACACACACACACACACACACACACACACACACACACACACACACACACACACACACACACACACACACACACACACACACACACACACACACACACACACACACACACACACACACACATGTACGCGGGCTCATTTACACACCGCATACTTTGGTCTTCCAATCCCCACTGACGTTCATATTAAAAAGAAATTAATTATTTTGACGTAATGATTATCTGTCAGTTCTTGGGGGGAATCCCATAGTCACAACTCTCATTATGTTGATAATTCGCATTTCCTCTAATCACATCAATTAACGCCCCGTTCTATTAATAATATGTTGTGTTTTGAATTTACTAATTACTTTGATTTTGTCTTTGAAATTATCATTCATGGGCTCCTAGCAGACTTGTCGAATTTTTCAATATGGTGGTGAATTCTTATTTCTGTTAACACCAGATAATTTCATTCAGCTGAAATGGTTTTCGGTTGATTTCAATCCTGTTCTCAATCGTCCTCAGTTGAAAGAATGAGTTTTGTATGCAAATTGAGTAGATATTTGTTAATTGTTTTTCTATATTGAAGATTGATTACTCGAACGCTACATTAGCTTGTAAAACTATCATGTCAGGATAGCTTCTCAGTTTAATGAAGGAGTTTGGTATCCAACTTGAGTAGATATTCGTTAATTGCTGTTCTGTATTGAGGGTTGGTTACTAGGACGCTACGTTAGCTTTTTTATGA
>NC_134796.1:1935079-1940079 GCF_046742065.1 Oratosquilla oratoria | reverse complement strand
CACACATATATATATATATATATGTATATATATATATATATATATACTTATATGAATAGGTATATATATATGTATATATATGTATATATATATATATATATTTATATATATATATACAGGTACACAACCCTTTATGTGAAACCTTTGGGGCCAGCTGCATTCCGGATTTCGGGATTTTCCGGATTTTGGAACTAATACCAGTTGTACCAGTGAAGTTTGGGGAGCACCCCACATACGAACATTTTTATTACAGCACGAACGTGTAAATACTCAAATCATTGGGATAAATAAAGTCTTCGGTATTATCACAGCTTATTTATAGACTGATGTGCTGATAAATGAAACAGTAAGATAATTAATCAAAAACATGTAAATACTCAAATCATTGGGATAAATAAAGTCTTCGGTATTATCACAGCTTATTTATAGACTGATGTGCTGATAAATGAACAGTAAGATAATTAATCAAAAACATGTAAATTCTCAAATAATTGGAATGAATAAAGTCTTCGGTATTATTACAGCTTATTTATAGTGTTGTATTGATCAAAGAAATAGTGAGATAATTAATCAAAATATGAATAATGAAACAGTGGGGATAATTGAAGCCATAGATGCACAAATTTTAATCACGCACAAAGTTGTAATATTCCTGCAGGAAAGCGTATGAATATACACACCTATGTGGAATACAGAAAGACAGTTAGTGACATTGGATCTTAACTAGTTGTTACAGTAATAAACTGATAAATGACGAAATAAAATAAATGAAAATGATGTCGCTAACATTCATATCTGAACGCCATCAGGATGATTTTAACAGGAACATGATTTTCGAGTGACGTCTGTTACCTAACATTCACGTTTGAACGTCATCAGGATGCTCTTGACAGGAACATGATTTTCGAGTGACGTCTGTTATACAAAGCCTGTACAGAGATGATTATTCACACTTACGTGGGATAATGGAAGACTATAAATGTCGTTACAGTTTATAGAGCTTATATCCTGCACTAATAAATTGGTAAATGATTTAACGGAATAAATGAAACTAAAGTTGATAATATTAGTACATTCACGAAAATAAGCACGAGATCTGAGCTCTCTTCCGGGAGAGAAATAGCTGTCGATCACGAGTCCAATACGCAGCACATCACCGCACCGCACCACGTCCGCGGTTCAAAAGGTTTCACGTTTAGCGGTAAATGGAGGCCTACTTGCCAAGCATAATCACGTCACCCAAGGATCAGTGTCGGGTCAGGTCTACATTAGTGCCTTAGAATTCGAATGTAACTCGTTCTAGAATACCATTCAAATGCCATCGGATTAACTGGGAGACAGCTAAACCAGTGTTCAAAGTTGTGACCTCAGGAAGAAGATCGTTACATCAGCTCTCGTTAAGAATCCACACAATTTCAATACTTCCAAAGGACAATGGCACCCGGTCTTTTACGTCTGGATTTGGGACATCTACTAAACAGACATCTTCCATGTGACCCTTGCCCGACTTGGCAACTGTCCTCATTCCTCTTTGATATGACTTGCCTTTGTTGTAACCCCATGTCCATAACATCCTCTCTTTTATTCTGTTCTATTGAATAGAACTCTACAGTCGCATATCAAAACATAAAGTGTTTCTGTTTCTACGCTTTTTATCTCCCTCCCCCGACAGAGATATCTTTTCCATGTAATATGTACATATTTTTGTACATGTGCGCCTACGTAGCCGGATTTATATGTTGTCATATGATTTCCCGTGCCTTGGTCGCATAAGACTATTAGACATTGGAGATATGATAATATCTCCAATGGCCAATGGTCACCAAACTGTATAACTTTCTTAGCTGTTAATAGACTGCTAACATCTACACTAACTGCGGACAAAATCCACCTATGTCCAAGAAGCGCCGGACACGTGACCTGAGTTCCCCGTCCCTACCTCTTCACCTCACTACTTTTGTATATATACATGCTTCTCTTCACTCTGTGACACAACTGCTGAAGAGGATCACAGATAATGATCGAAATATACAGATTTCTTTACTTTCGCCTATTCTTCTCCGAAAGTGGGTCATTAGTATTATATATATATATATATATATATATATATATATATATACATATATATATATTAACATTTGAATGTACATATGTGTATATACTATATATATATATATATTAATATATATGCATATATATATACATACATACATTAATTTATATATGAATATATGTATATATATATATATATATATATATATATATATACGTATATATATACATATATATGTGTATATATATATATATATATTTATACATATATATGTTTGTGTGTATGTGTGTATTTACACACACACACACACACACACACACACACACACACACACACACACACACACACACACACACACACACACACACACACACACACACACACACACACACACATATATATATATATATATATATACAAATGTATATATGTGTGTATGTACTATGTGTATATGTATATATATATATATATATATATATATATATATATATATATATATATACATATATATACATATATATGAGTCAATGCTCCCACGAAATTATGTGCTTGGAAGCTCCCATGGCTAAGGGCGATGTCTGTGTGTTTGAAAACAAAGAAAGAAAAAGCTTGACAGGGAGCCGTCGAGGGATGGTCAGGATCCTGAGCCAAATTACTGCAATCTCCCCGAAGATTCAGCCACTGCGGTCTGTTTTCCCGGACACCACATCCAATAAGGTTTCTTCCGAGGGCGAGCTCATCCACTGGATTTATCTTCGAGTTCACAGTGTCCCAAGTGTGAAGCGGGTTTCGATCTCGGGTTTTGCAATGTGAGGGCCGGGGCTCGAGTCCTAAAGCTCCCGATTTCCTCGTCTTGTTCTAGAGATCCGAGCACATGAGGCAAAGGTTGCGGCTCAGTGCTTCCTTGAGTGAACTCTTTAAACCCCGGTCACACGTCCTATAACTTCGTTCGAATGTTGTGAATTTGAAAAGATGGAAGACGACTTCGCTAACAGTATTTCTAGACAATTGCTAGACTATTTCTAAACAATTTCTAGACAATTATATGGGCAATTCGACAAAGTATGTAGTATTCGTATAGGTATAACTTATCCCAGTTCGTCATTCAAGTACTCAATATATGACGCAAAGGTGACTTGATCCTTGGAGATTCGAAAAATAAAAGATTGGAACCGAAGTCGTTTCTATGCAAGCGAACTGGCTTGAGTCAAGGGATTTTATTCAGTATAGATCAATTACCTCGATCTTGATATGAAAACAAATAAAATGGGTTTAGAAATTCAAGGCACATAGAGTAGAAATATTGCTTTCTTTCTTCAAACGAAAAAAAAAACGATGAATATAAATGATTGATATGCCCGGTTTCAAAGTGGTTTCTTCTTGGAAATGTGAACTTCTCGTCCGCGGGAATCGTAAAAAAGGTTCGAATATGTGATCTAGTGTGGCAGCACTTTCTGGGGGCAAATTAAAATCCCTGCGCAAGTACACACACGCTCAAACACAGACACAGACACAGACACACACACACACACACACACACACACACACACACACACACACACACACACACACACACACACACACACACACACACACACACACACACACACACACACACACACACACACACACACACACACACACACACACACACACACACACACACACACACACACACACACACACACACACACACACACACACACACACACACACACGACTTGGTGGCGCGGTTGGTAGAGTCCCAGACTGTCAGTATGGCGGTGCTGGCGGTACCTGGTTCGAATCCTGCCCAGGGCTGAAATTATTTCAGTATCGCTGCGCTTCGAGTCGTTACTCCAACACTCGTGGGCGGGGAGTTGGGTGTGTGTGTGCGTGTAAGGTCATAGCATTACCCATAGATCGGTCATACGAGCTCTGAGCTCTCTTCCGGGAGGGAAATAGCTGTCGATCACGAGTCCAACACGTGTTCCAAAGACCAAGGTGAATCAATCACACACACACACACACACACACACACACACACACACACACACACACACACACACACACACACACACACACACACACACACACACACACACACACACACACACACACACACTCACACACACACACACACACACACACACACACACACACACACACACACACACACACACACACACACACACACACACACACACACACACACACACACACACACACACACATACGTTCCTGTGTGCTGAAACAAAACGTATACTGTTCAGCACAAGTTGAATCCCGATACGCGATAGGCTAAATGTAAGTCCCCGAACACATTTACCAGACTCACTTTGTCCCAACCCGATCATCCTTCTCATTCCCTGAAAGTTACGTGTTCAAATGTGCGCCTCGACTTCGCAACGTTGTCGATCAGCATCTTCGACTTCCTGTAAATGTAATGGAAAAAAGTCTTAGCCGTTCCCAAGTGGCTCGGTGGAGGGTGGAGGGGTGGGTGAGGAGTGGAGGTGGGTGGAGGTGGTGGTTGACGAAACCTCGCCAGTCTCGTTAGTTTTCTTACAAAGTGGAGTGGTCACTTCCCCGTAGGCCTATATGTACTCAGAGTGTTTGCCATATGTCTGTACTTGAAAAAGCTGTGACAAGCGAAACGTCGTACCAATAAAGGTTTCGATCTCACTTGGTGTTGATTCTCACTTTCATTGATCTTGTGTGTTTAGTTTATATTTTCCCGATTTCATTTTATGCTACAATGGGAGAGCAAACTATGTCAAGACCTTTTGGTTCATAATGTGACGCTATTTTGATATCTATATAGATGTATACAAACACACACACACACACACACACACACACACACACACACACACACACACACACACACACACACACACACACACACACACACACACACACACACACACACACACACACACACACACACACACACACACACACACACACA
>NC_134796.1:1912579-1920079 GCF_046742065.1 Oratosquilla oratoria | reverse complement strand
GAAGGCGAAGAAGATATTGCAGAAACTGGAAGACAAATGCAAAAACTTGGTGCGATCATCCGTCCGGGCTTTGGCAACAAGGCAAAGTTGGTTGGTCACTTTTGTGGTCAGGAAGACGAATGAATCATCTCCAACAGGCCAAAGGAAGATCACCAACACCATCAGAACCTTTCAACACCGTGATGGACTTTTTGCAAAGTTTGTGTTCACGATCGCCAGATGATTTTATTACGGGAAATGGTTAATTCAGTCCTACAAGGCACAAAATACCTCGATTATCTCTTCTCATAGTGGATGTCAGACACTTTCTTTCTCTTATTCCTTATGTCATTAAATTGTTTCATTGATTTTCGTTGCGCTCAATCGACAGTGAACGAAAAGTGCCGGGTGATGACAAAGATGTGTACTTGGATCAAAAGCTTCATAATCCTGTTAAACTTCTCCTGTACGGCCATCCTAAATTGTTGGTCTGACAGCATGGTATTGCCCCCGAAGAACAGAATCAGTGGCTATTGGGGAAAAAAAAAAAAAAAAAAAAAAAAAAAAAAAAAAAAAATCATAATCCTGTTCAATTTCAAAAAAATTATCCAGGAGGTACTCCTTGGTTAAGAAAGGAGTTCAACCAATCTATATTTCTATTTGGTCATCTGTCTACCGATTTGATTCAGTAATTGGAAACCGTCTCGCTCCCTTAAGGTTGAAATGAAATGAAATAAAATAAAGAGCTAATTCGATGGACTAATTAACGAGTGTGGTTGTCTTATGAAGGTACTTTCGTTGGTGCCAGACAATTTTTTCAGCTTAGTCTTACATCTTTGTTCCACAAAAGGTAAATAAATAAGTTATCAATTGAATAGATGAATAAACAACTAAACAGATAAACAAGTGGAAGTAGAAAAGGAACAGATAAATAAGTAAATACATAGATAAATAAATGATATATAAATAACTAAGTAAATAATAGATAAATAGATAAACAGATAAATATGTAAATTAAAAGATAGATAAATAAATACATAAGTAAAAGACAAAAGAAAAGAATATCTTGATGTTTAAAGTACTCTCAGACTTGACGATTTCATTTGTAGTACCGCTTTGATAGCAAGAGGATACCAATGTTTCTTCGTCTTGCACTAAATGTCAGCAACCAGATTCATTTAACTGTGATGGTACTAGATGGTTAAGTGGCTTTTACAACACCAATATCATGTGAGTGACAAATGTCGAAAAAATGTCAGAAAAAAACATGTCACATGAATAATGGCTTTGTCCTTACATTGAATATTCTCTCACGCCAGTAATATTATCGGTACAATATAGTGACCCACTATTATACACCCATTAAATGGCTCCTAAATGTTATTTTAACACAGTCAATAATTTTCTGCACTTCTGATTCTTAGGTTAATGTTATTGATCATTCAAAGTCATCCCAGCTCTTTGCATTTATATTCAAATCAGTCAACTCTTCAATCCATCCCAATCCCAACACCCTATCCCTTTCTTCCTCAAAAGAGTTCGCTTGCTATCCTCCATCAGATGCTTTTGACATGATCCTACCTTCACACACCTCTTCTTAGTCTCTGACAAAAATTCAAGTTCTCTAATCTCTCCAAAACTACGTTAACTCTTATTCATTCACTAATTTACTCATTAACATTCACTTGGTGCTTTAATAACTCATTTCCTCTACACTCATTCACACATTCATTACAACACATACTTCATAATTCACTCATTCGATTACTCATGATCATTCTTACTTTCTTCTTAGCCCATTAACCTGATCCCTCTTTGTCATATTAATTCGCTCTTTATCATATCAATTCGCTTACTCAGCCACCCATTTTACCCTTGCACTTTCCTTCCTTCCTTCCTTTATTCATTAGTATACTCACTTACTCAATCTCTTCCTCATTTTCATTCAATCATTTCTTCATGTATTCATTCACACATCCATTTGCTCTCTCATGCATTCAGTCAATTGCACGCACAATTATCTACTCATTCATTATTACTTAAATACTTGCTCATTCATCCATTCACTAACTCATTCACTCATAAGAACTTAAGAATTGAAGAGACTGCAAGAGACCATAAGGCCTACACAAAGCAGTTCCATGTCCCGTACCACATTTCATTCCTATTTATAAAGTTACTTAATCTTAAAAAAAAAAAAAAAATCAGTGCTTACTAATTTGTTATCAAGTTTATTCTCATTCTCATTTACTCGCTGGCTGAATCACCCACATCCTCCTTCCTCTTGACCTACTCCAAAACACCCACTTCCCCCCCCCCCCCTTTCACGCTCTCCGTCACAGCTACAGTCGTGAGTACCGACGCCTCCCAGCCTAGGTGGGCAAATCTCACAAAGGCGAGTTGGGTGGCTTTGTTCAGCGTGATGGATCGAGTGTTAGTTGGTCTTTGTCTCGGTCTAATTCCAGAGCCCTCATAATACACCCGACGCCTTGTGCACTTGCGCATGCGCGTCGGGCGTCCGACCTGATACCTTGTATTCACTTGGTCTTTGGATCACGTGTTGGACTCGTGATCGACAGCTATTTCCCTCCCGGAAGACAGCTCAGAGCTCGTAGGTCCGATCTATGGGTAATGCTATGACCTTTCACACACACACACACACCCAACTCCCCGCCCACGAGAGTCAGAGTAACGACCCGAAGCGCAGCAGTACCGAAATAATTTCGGCCCTGGGCAGGATTCGAAGCAGGAGCTGCGGGCCACTTTCGTGGCAGCTCAGCGTTCTACCAACTGCGCCACCGAGTCGTGTATTGTAGAAGATGTTGCTGCAGAGGATCAGGCCTCCTGAGGACAACACCGTCGGTAGATTCCTTTGCATTGTCCCTAGAAGAGGCTCTTTGTGTTGTATAGCGTGATGGGTACAGTGCTTGGAGAGGCCTTGGCGTGCTCCTCGGGGATGGGTAGGCTGGCTCGTAGGTGAGGTAGTGAATAGGTATGAAATTACTTTTATTATTATCGTTTTGTTTGCGGGGTACGTGGATTTATAGATGAGGTGTCGATAGGAAAACCTTTAATGAAGTCCTGTATTATTTTGAGAAGCGTTGGTAGGCTCGTAGGTGAGTAGTGAATAGGTATGAAATCTATTTTATTATTATCGTTTTGTTTGCGGGGTACGTGGATTTATAGATGAGGTGTCGATATGAAAACCTTTAATGAAGTTGTGTATTATCTTGAGAAGCGTTGGTAAGCTCGTAGGTGAGGTAGTGAATAGGTATGAAATCTATTTTATTATTATCGTTTTGTTTGCGGGGTACGTGGATTTATAGATAAGGTGTCGATATGAAAACCTTTAATGAAGTTGTGTATTATTTTGAGAAGCGTTGGTAGGCTCGTAGGTGAGTAGTGAATAGGTATGAAATCTATTTTATTATTATCGTTTTGTTTGCGGGGTACGTGGATTTATAGATGAGGTGTCGATATGAAAACCTTTAATGAAGTTGTGTATTATTTTGAGAAGCGTTGGTAGGCTCGTAGGTGAGTAGTGAATAGGTGTGAAATCTATTTTATTATTATCGTTTTGTTTGCGGGGTACGTGGATTTATAGATGAGGTATCGATATGAAAACCTTTAATGAAGTTGTGTATTATTTTGAGAAGCGTTGGTAGGCTCGTAGGTGAGGTAGTGAATAGGTATGAAATCTATTTTATTAGTATCGTTTTGTTTGCGGGGTGAGTTGTAGGTGAGGTGTCGATATGAAAACCTTTAATGAAGTTGTACATTATTTTGAGAAGCGTTGGTGGGGTTATAGGTAAGGTAGGGGGCATGTGTAGTTCAATCGGGCTATACTCAGTTAAACCTAACTTATAGATTATCTGTCTAACCTTAATAATGCTTGTTGAATATTTGAATCATGAATAGCTTTTAAACCTCTCTAACTTGTTTATCTATGTTTTTCATTTTTTATGTTGACATATTTATAACACAAGCTATCACTTCCGCAACCTACAAATACATTTTTCGTGAAACAAAACACATTAATAAGTTTCAAATAGGTATACAGTTTGAATATTTTGTTATGGATACTGTAACAGAAACCAGGTATATTGTAATCGAAGTTTTATTTTTATACGAATCCTTGATAGAGCCAACCGAGATATAATTAAACCATCAAAGGCCGGTAGTCGCTTGATGGTTCTAGTCTGGTTTCGCGGTGCCTCTTATCATTAAAGAACTTAATTTCGGTCAGTCACTCCTCACGCACAAGAACTCGTTCTGGGCCAAACGTCAGAGTTTTACCAGGCACCGGAGGGTCTAACACAGTGTTTCCCAACCTTTTTTGGCTGCGACCCTACATCACTCTTAGCCTGGAGTCGCGACCCTAATTGTAATAATAAATTAAACCATTTCATGTTATATTTCTACGTACTTGCATAATGTTTATAAACTTTCGTTTTTATGGTTTAGTTTATATTTACTAGCACAATGAATTTAAATACATTTGAAACTTGAATGAAAAAAATGAAAAACACCTCGCGACCCTAGTTTGGGTCGCGACCCTGGGGTTGGGAACCACTGGTCTAACAGCTGTCAGAACAATATTTCAATCGATCAAAATATTAAACAGGACAGTGCTGATACCCTCGGCTGAATAAAATTGCCTGACGTCAGGCTAGATAGAATTCACATGATATTGATACGTAGATTTTTCATATTTTTAGTGATTTTATCTCGAGTAATAACTGATTATCTTTAACCCCTTTTGCAATGATGCTCAGTTTCATTCTGCTGTAGGCAACGCCGAGCAAGATTGGATTAAAGCTATTTCGGCTATCTTAAGCTACATTCTAGAAATCTTATCATAGCTAATGTCAGACAAGTTTATTTAGCTGTTGGTGAAAGGGTGCGTTTGAGGTACAAATTGACTGAGGACATCCAACCTCCGTTTTCTCCCGACAGGCCACAGAAAACGGAGAAACAGCTTCTTGCCTTCGCGAACTCTTTCCCTGCCAAAACTTAGTTTGTTTCCAGCACATGGATAGCGTCCTATCACAAGGGGAGAAGAGTTCTCCACTTAGAATACGCTCGAATTCCTTTCGTCTCGATATCTGAGGCAGCGGCGACATCACATTGCTTCCGGATCCTGCCAAGAAAACTTGAATGATCTTGTTGTCTGAAAATGTATGCATGTCTTCTTCTTGTCTTTGTTTACGGTCAATGCCACATCCTTAAAAATCAAAACAACGTGATATATGCATATATATATATATATATATATATATATATATATATATATATATATATATATGTGTGTGTGTGTGTGTGTGTGTGTGTGTGTGTGTGTGTGTGTGCGTTTTTATGAGCGTGTGTGTTTGTGTGCGTGTGTTTGTATGTGTGTATGTATGCATAATGTTAGTATATTTCAAGATTACCAGTAACTTACGTACACACACACACACACACACACACACACACACACACACACACACACACACACACACACACACACACACACACACACACACACACACACACACACACACACACACACACACACACACATACACACACGCACTGAGTTGTAACTTTGGAGGCACATCTGGACTGTAAAGGGAATGACTAAGTTGGTGGAAGCTAAAGTTGCGAGCAGCGTCACCAAAGGCATGACCTAGCACTGTTAAAGCAATGGACGGGTTGAGGTTCGTGGCAGAACTAGTGGTAACTAACAATTAGGCCACTCCGAACTATCGGTTAGTATTAGTTTCCTCTCCCAGTGCAATTCACTTGCATACAGGAGAATGATAATTGGGACATTTCTTTTCATTCTCTACAAAGTGGCAAGACTATCATTTTGACTCCGGCAGACTGCAAGAAGAGTTGATTTTTTTTTTGTAAGTGAGGGATTTGTGAATATATGTAAAGCTCTACTGGACGCGTCACCCTTATAGGTGGATTCTAGATGGATTTTAGATCATAGCTACAGTCTGTATATGGTAAGACAATGATGGGAAATCCTCTTTCATCAGCTTCAACTATTAAGTAACCAATGCATGAAAAAAAATACTATGTGATATTTAACATCAAATGTTATTTGGTATTGGTATGTTGATATTCTTTGCCTGTTGCCATGTGCTGAAAATATATATACACTTTTTAATCTCTCAATAACTTGGTTCCGTTCATAAAATTCACCGTGGAATCAGAAATCGATGGTAAATTGCTCTTTCTGGATTGCTTTGTCCACAGAGAAGGTAATACGTTTGAATTTAGTATTTATATGAAACGATCAGGATTAAAAACGAGAAAATAAGGGAACATCTAAAAGTTGAGCCGATTGTTGGAGTCATAGAAAGAAACAACTTGAGATCGTTTGGTCATATGAAGAGAATGGAGGAAAGTAGATGTCCAAGGAGGTATTTGGAATGGCAGCCTAGAGGAAGGAAGTCAGGTGGAAGACCCAGGAAAAGGTGGATGGACTGTGTGGAAAAGAACTTGGAAGGAAGAAATTTAATGTTGGAAGAAGTAAAAGAGGAAGAAATTTACGAAAATCGAGATAAGAGGAATGTCCCCTGTGGGGCTACAGGGAGAAGGATGCCTAGTCCCAATCCCGCCCCAATCCCCAGGAGGTACTACGGTAAGAGGGAGGGTGGAGGGGTGTGGAGTGTATTCAGGGATGGAATGGGTGGGAATGATTTTATGCCTTTTCCTTTTTGGCTACCTCCCTAGTAAGGGGGAAAAGCCTTGGTTTATGTATATGAGATAAATAGAGGCATCTGATGAGGAGGCCGACGACTGACAGTTGAAATCAACTATCTGGCGTCTAGTGAGAAAGGAATTAGAAAGGGAACCAACTAATGTTCTTTAAGAAGGAAATAGGCAAGAATTGGTTTACTAATAGGGTGGTCGATGAATGGAATAAACTTAGTAACCATGTAGTAAGCGCGGAAACTATCAGTTGTTTTAAAAAACGATTAGACAACTTTATGGATGGGGATGACAGGTGGTGATGGATACGGAGCTGCCTAGTGTAGGCCTTTTGGTCTCTTGCAGTCTCCTTTATTCTTATGTTTTTATGTTCTTATATATTCAGGATCCTACCGCTCGCCTAGGGAATGTGAAGAATGCTGTCATTTCTTCATAGTTTTTACATGTTCTCCCTATATACAGTCCTAATTTTTTCTATTAAGAATTTGAGCATATTCTTAACGTTAGTTTGAATTCAAAGTACCCAATAATGTTTATATCTAACTCTCTTGCACCAGCTATTTCTTTTTAATGGATTTTGGCCCATAAGTCTCTGTGATGGAAAGAATCTTCTAGTTTTCTTTTTCAGTAGAAAATCTGCTCAGATTCCTCATATACTAAAAACATGAAAGGTTAAATTAGCGTTTAACAATCCATGTGCATTTAAGAGAGCATCCATTAAGAATTTGCAAAAACAGAAAAAGATATATGTGACAGCATATAAAAAATATCTTGCAGGTTAAGAAACTCAACTAGAATTAAATAACATAAGCATAGCGT
>NC_134796.1:1905079-1907579 GCF_046742065.1 Oratosquilla oratoria | reverse complement strand
TGTAAACAAAAAATAGAATACAAAAATAAATGGAAAGGCATAGTTGAATAATAAACAAACAGGTAAATAGAAAATAATAATAAGTTGACATATAACTAATAATAAATGAGAATCAAACAGACAAATGATAACAAAACAATTTCATTTACACTATTCGTTCTCTAGTTCTTGATTATAGCTACTTGCGCATATAAACTTTTTATTAATTTTTAAGTTTCTGGACTGCTTTTTAAATCAGCTGGGACTATGATGAAATTTTTTTGGTACAACCTTTGAATATTCTATCTCCTATAATTTTGTGGAATCGTGGTTAAATGTTTGCCTGTTGCATGTCTAACTACAATATCTGTCTACATTTCAAGTGGTTTAAGTCTAACTTTCAATTACTTTGGTTTACATTGTGAGTAAGAAGGCATATTTTTATATGCTTCTCGCCTTCATTGTGAAGCGACGGGTGTAAATATCAATTCAGAAGCTATTCTCGTGTAATAATAATTTTCCTCTTATAAGCAAAATAAATCTATTTGACAGTAAGAAGGTATACTTTATATGGTTCTCGCCTTCATTGTGAACCGACGGTAGTGAATATTAATTCAGAAACTATTCTCATGCAATGATTTTTCCTCTTATAATCAAAACAAATCTATTTGAAAAATTCTGTAGTCTTTTCGTATTCATCAATATACTAAAATGTAGTTACAACGGTTTATGTTTAAGGTTGTATGATCTTGAATGGGCGAATGTATGCTGACTCTTCAACGTGAGTCGGTTTGCGTTGATTTTAATTGTTTATAGAAAAAATATTGCAATTAATCCCATAGTGATTATCACACAACACAAGACAAGGAATATTACAAGAGCCAAACTACACTAAGCAAGCCTTGTGTGTGGTTTTGAATAAAAACTAAGGACATTGAAATCTAATACAGACAACCGGAAAGGAGTCCATTCTGCCCCATATCCTAATGATATAGAGTGAGATTTTCAAACAAATTTGTTCAAACCGATCCCATCAAGTGCTGCCGAAGCTGGTCAAATAAAGCTATGTGTTGTTGGATACTCATTATATCAGTGAGAGAAGTTACTGATATGTAAACTCCAGGATGAATGGTTTACCTGATATGTAACCAAAATATACGTGATGGACAACAGGTCGGGATATCTAGTCTCGAATCCTCTCATTTCTATGCATAGTTTCTCATTTTCCCCTTGGGTCTCGTGAAGCAGTAATGAACTCAGTAAAATCGTCTGGTATAAGTCAGAGTGAAACCAGTCTAGCACCTCAGTCACGAGAAACATCTCACAGAGAACTATTCTACTCTGAAGCTCTCCCAGAGGTGAATTAGCCTGCTTTCCATTATTCGCATCCGGGTTTGAAAGAAGCGGAGAATTATACAATAATAACAATAACAATGCTACTACTAATGCTACTACTAGTAGTAATAGTAGTATTATTACTACTAATTGTAAGATGAAGAAAAAGAAGACGAAGAAGAAGAAGAAGATCAAAAACAAGAAGAAGAAGACGAAGAAGAAGAAGATCAAGAACAAGAAGAAGAAGACGAAGAAGAAGAAGATCAAGAACAAGAAGAAGAAGACGAAGAAGAAGAAGATCAAGAACAAGAACAAGAACAAGAGCAAGAACAAGAAGAAAAGAAAAAGAAGAAGAATATGAAGAAGAAACAGAAAGAAGAAGAAAAAGAGGGGGAGGAGAAAGAAAAAAAAAGAAATATTCAAAACTTGCTAAAAAAAATACTAGGTGGATTAATTTTTCAGTGTTATGTATGTATATCTTTTTACCCTAGGAATAAAGGTGGCGAAAGAAATAAGAAATGTGAGAGAAGATGAAGAAAAGAATAGGCGAAAAAAAGAAAAGAAAAAAGTTTTAGTTGGATCCTACTGCGACGTTAATGAGATAAGGATAATGCCATCGCATTATCATAGTATGCAGAGATGAAAAAAAAAAAAAAAAAAATGAGTTAAGTCGTTATTTTTTTTCCAGATGTTACACCTGTCACCCCATATGCTAAAAAAAAAAAAAAATGTGGTGAAGAAAGAATATCAAAGAGAAACAGAAGAAGAACTAAAGGAAAATAAAAGTGAAGAAGAAGAAGAGTAGGATGAGAAAGAAGAGGAAGAAGGAGAAGAAAAAGAGGAAGAGGAAGAAGAGGAAGAAGAAGAAGAAAGAAGAAGAAGAAGAAGAAGAAGAAGAAGAAGAAGAAGAAGAAGAAGAAGAAGAAGAAGAAGAAGAAGAAGAAGAAGAAGAAGAGGAAGAAGAAGAAGAAGAAGAAGAAGAAGAAGAAGAAGAAGAGGAAGAAGAAGAAGAAGAAGAAGAAGAAGAAGAAGAAGAAGAAGAAGAAGAAGAAGAAAAGAAGAAAAAGAAGAAAAGAAGAAGAAGAAAAAGAAGAAAAAGAAGAAAAAGAAGAAGAAGAAGAAGAAGAAGAAGAAGAAGAAGAAGAAGAAGAAGAAGAAGAAGGAGAATAATAGTAATAATAATAAG
>NC_134796.1:1892579-1900079 GCF_046742065.1 Oratosquilla oratoria | reverse complement strand
ACTCTCAGAAATTTTTCCTTTTACCATTAAAGTCGTGTTGTGATGTGCGCAAAATTGTCTTTGGGTGTACATTTCCCCCTTCCTGTTTTCTCGAAAATAACAATAAGAACAACAATAAAGTAAACAAACAATAAAACACTATTACTGACCACAACTTAACACTAGCAACAACAGTAGCAACATAAAACAATAGAAAAAAGAATCGTAATAATAGTAAAAATTAAAACAATGCTACTCTTATTTCTGGTGTTACTATTACTACTACTACTAATGATGATAATAATGATGATAATAATATTGATATTAGTATCAATATTGATATTGATATTGATATTGATATTGATATTGACATATATTGATAATATTAATGTTAATATGAATGATAATATTTATAATAACAATAATAGCAATTATGGCAATAGTACTAATTCTACTACTACTACTACTATTACTGCTACCAATGCAACTAGTAGCACTCCTACTAACAGTAAAGGGAAACATTATGATTTTACACTTACCTCTTCAGTACTGTAAACAGCACAGAAGTGGCGCCTGGAAAGAAGACAAAAACATTATAACAAATTTCTTAATATCAACTACTACACACACATTCAGTCCGAGCATATTCATACAAATAATGGACATCCCTCTCACTGATGGGATTAGATTTTGAACAGTGTGGCACACTTTAAAGCTTTTGCTCTGGCTAAATACAAGTGAGGTCCAAATAACGGTGTCTGTTCATAAAATATAGGTGAATGATGTAGAGGTTCTGGGGGGGGGAGCGTTAGAACAAGTAAGACGCCTCAAATATTTGCCTGTTTAACGTAGGAAGATTTCACTCAGTGGAAGCCTCAGAAGACAGAAATGGTCCTTAGACCAGGGGCGAGCAACCCTTGCCACGAATGCATAGCCTGGCACACTATATATATATATATATATTGTCAGTGTATTTAGGCAGGAGTTTTTCTCTAATGCATGTTTCATTAAAAGTGATGGCTAGTTGTGCATTAATAATTTTCTTAATGGTATTTTCCATATACCTTATTAAGGATTTGTTTTCCTTAGGAAGGAATTTTATGACTTGGCTGTATGTAGTCATATTAGCTAGATCGCGATTTCGGGTTCAAGACCCTTCTTCAGTAGCTATAGGGATAAGAATTAATCCAAAGATTCTAGTAAAGATCTAAGTTTTATACTAGAGTTCCTATACTTGCTAATCACTGGGGGAGGTCACCTGGTATTACGGGCAGGGACGAAATGTCACGTGCGCTAGGGAGCCTCCGGGTTTGTGTTGTGGCGGAATGTGGCGTTTTGTCTCGTAGTTGGACGAGTGGCGTTTTGTCTCGTATTGATGGAGTTGCAATGGGATCCCCCCTTGGAGTATTAATGGCAAACTTCTTCATGGGCTGCGTAGAAGAAGAAGTATTCAGTAAAACAGAAAAGCCAGATATTTACTGTAGATACATTGATGATGTCTTCATTAAAACCAATAACAGCAATGAAGCTGAAAAACTCCGCCACCTATTACAAGAGACATCTGAACTCACTTTCACTATGGAAGATAGCATTGACGGAGCTTTACCCTTCCTCGACCTCTTAGTGAAACAAAATGAAAATTCTTTTAATACAACAGTGTACACAAAACCCACTAACCCTGGACACTGCCTTAATGGATCCAGTGAGTGCCCTCAAATATATAAGGACTCTACCATCAGTGCCTATATTCGAAGAGCACTAACTCACTGCAGCACATGGACTCAAGTGCATGATGAAATCGAACGTTCCACTCAAGTTCTGATCAATAACGGCTTCAATGAAAAAGAGAGATACATTTTCAAACAAAGAAAATAATGGACGGTTGGCATAACAACAACAATGATAAACAAAATAAAGAGAAAATCAACATATATTATAAATCCACCTTTTCGTCAGCTTATAAAGAAGATGAACGCATTATGAGACAAATTATAAAAAGAAACATTAAACCAGTCAATCCAGAAAAAATACTAAATCTAGTGATTTATTATAAAACTAAAAAAACTAGCCACCTTCTTATTAGAAACAGCCCCCTACAAGAGAGAAAGGAACTTCAGAAATCACATGTCATCTATAGGTTCACATGTACACGAGGGAACTGTGAAGCCCTCCCATCCACCTATATTGGCATGACGACAATGAGGTTATCCCGTCGCCTCTCATACCACCTGACATCTGGAGCCCCTAAAAATCACTTAAGAGAAGCCCACGGCATAACACTAGCAAGAGAGACACTAGAGAAAAACACCGAGATTTTGGATTTATGTACTGACGATAGACGCCTCCCAATTTTAGAAGCGTTGTATATTAAAGAGTTGAGCCCAAACCTAAATGTACAAGCAGAAGACCTCCGAGCCCTTCCAAGCATGAGACAAACCGTTACAAATAATAACATGAGACATAACATCACAAACGCCAATACGAGACAAAACGCCACTCGTCCAACTACGAGACAAAACGCCACATTCCGCCACAACACAAACCCGGAGGCTCCCTAGCGCACGTGACATTTCGTCCCTGCCCGTAATACCAGGTGACCTCCCCCAGTGATTAGCAAGTATAGGAACTCTAGTATAAAACTTAGATCTTTACTAGAATCTTTGGATTAATTCTTATCCCTATAGCTACTGAAGAAGGGTCTTGAACCCGAAATCGCGATCTAGCTAATATGACTACATACAGCCAAGTCATAAATTTCCTTCCTAAGGAAAACAAATCCTTAATAAGGTATATGGAAAATACCATTAAGAAAATTATTAATGCACAACTAGCCATCACTTTTTAATGAAACATATATATATATATATATATATATATATATATATATATATATATATATATATTCTTTTTAATGCACGTGAAACTCAGAGTTCATGTCAGAAAAAATATTAACAAATCTTCAACTTCTTCTGTATGACCAGTGGTAACCATATGCTGCGCTGGGCTGTGAATTTGGGCCCGATGATTTTACATTTTTGGCACGCGAGAAAATGTTGTATCAAAGATTTGGATGATTTTTGGCACCCACATTTTGAAAAGTTGTCCACCTCTTCCCTACAGGATCAGAAACGTAGTGATAGAATTGATGAGTCATGTATGGGAAATAGTACTGAATCAGTACAATCCTGTCAATAATACAGATTATGAAAAATACGCTAAAGAATTTAGGCAGTTTGGCATTGGTGATCGCCACTTACCTCCACAACATGTAATAGGGATGGCCAATGAAACAGTAATTATGAATAAATTAGTAATTGTACAGCACTACAAAGACGATACGTGCCCTCACGTTGGAGATGACCGAGACTAACCGACGTCAGGTTTACTTAGCGCGGGAAAACATACACAGTTCGTCTTGGTTCTTCTACAAAAAGGCGCAAATAAATATACAATGACAATAATAAAACCAACATACAATAATAAATATACACTACTACAAGTACAATTCGTCTTGGTTCTTCTACAAAAAGGCGCAAATAAATATACAATGACAATAATAAAACCAACATACAATAATAAATATACAATACTACAAGTACAATTCGTCTTGGTTCTTCTACAAAAAGGCGCAAATAAATATACAATGACAATAATAAAATCAATATACAATAATAAATATACAATACTACAAGTACAATTCGTCTTGGCTCTCCTACAAAAAGGCGCAAATAAATATACAATGACAATAATAAAATCAATATACAATAATAAATATACAATACTACAAGTACAATTCGTCTTGGTTCTTCTACAAAAAGGCGCAAATAAATATACAATGACAATAATAAGAACAATATACAATAATAAATATACAATACTACAAGTACAATTCGTCTTGGTTCTTCTACAAAAAGGCGCAAATAAACCTAAAATAACAACAATAAAATAAAAATACAATAATGAATATACAATACAACAAATACGTATTTATAATATACAAGGAATGTTCAACGCCACCATTACTAACTGGATTTTATTCTGCCTGAAAAAGTCTCTACCTTGTATGGTCTAGAAGCAGGAACGTAAACACACGACTCAAGCACCACATTCTACCTTCAGTGGACAGAAATCCCCAGTATTTTATTTTATATTTGTTTATCTATTTTTTCCCTTTTTTTTTCTTCAATGGTTCGTGCCGCTGCGGAAGTCTCAAGCCACTACATCCCACTGCGTCAGCGTTCGTCATTGGATCATTTTCATCCGCTCGTCTTCCCCTTCCCTTCACATTCTCCTCATTCCACTTCCTCCTCTTCCTCTTCCTCCTATTCCTTCCCTCCTCTCTTCCCTTCTCATCTCCTTTCTCCTCCTCCTCAGCCCTCCTTTACTCTTTCTATCTCCTCTCCTTCCCTTTACCTATTCCTTCTCATACTGCTTCTCATACTTCTCCACTTCCTCCCTTTACCTTCTTCCTTCACCCCCTGCCCTCCTCCCTCCGAATCTTCTCCAACTTCTTCCTCCTTCTATCTTATCTTTCCCTTTACTCATCCTCCTCCTCCTCCTTCTCCTCCTTCTCCTCCTCCTCCTCCTCCTTCCACACCTTCTCCAATTCGTGCTCTTGCTCTTGTCGTATCTAATTCTCTTCTTCCTCTTCTTCATTCTTTTCATCCTGTACCTTTTATTCCTTATTTCTCTATACATCTTTATCGCCCTCTTATCTTCCTACTCTTTCTCCTCGTTCTCCCTTTCCTACTCCTCTTCTTCTTTCTAAGATTTCCTCTTCTTTGGAGTTCTTTCCTCTTCCCTTCCGATCCCTCTTTTTTCACCCTTCTACTCTTTTTCCTTTTGTTCAGCTTTCTCCTCCTTCTCCTCCTTAGTACCTTCTATCTATAGATAGTAGATAGATAGATAGATAGATAGATAGATAGATAGATAGATAGATAGATAGATAGATAGATAGATAGATAGATAGATAGATAGATGAATAGATTGACAGACAGAGAGAGAGAGAGAGAGAGAGAGAGAGAGAGAGAGAGAGAGAGAGAGAGAGAGAGAGAGAGAGAGAGAGAGAGAGAGAGAGAGAGAGAGAGAGAGAGAGAGAGAGAGAGAGAGAGAGAGAGAGAGAGAGAGAGAGAGAGAGAGAGAGAGAGAGAATGAGAGAGAGAGAGAGAGAGAGAGAGAGAGAGAGAGAGAGAGAGAGAGAGAGAGAGAGAGAGAGAGAGAGAGAGAGAGAGAGAGAGAGGAGGGCAGAAGTCATCACGCCATCCCCGAGAATTGGCGCCTGATCCCCCTGGGCGACGTAGATCAGGGAACTTGGGAATGAGATGTTCACGTGGTGGAGCTGTTAAGAGGAATTCCTTCCGGCGGGAAGTTTTCACAGCAGAAGTCGTTCGTGTTAGTCTCTGGAAATGTCCTCGAGGCCGAAACTCCCATTTTGAGGTCCTTGAGTAAACCAAACATTATCGCTGGTAAATTTATGTTGTTGGGTATTTTGAGTGGAATTTTTATATTGGTTAATCTTTATATTGGTTAAACCTGTTAAATGTATTATATTTTTGATGAACGTGTTATGTTTGTGAGAAGGGTTAAATTGCTTAAACCGAATATTGAAGATTTATCTACATTTCACACGCTTTACCATGAATAATGTAAGACTGTTTTTATTCAGATGACGGGAATCTCCCTACACTGAAAACGTCAAGACCTTTATGTCAGAGTAACTTGCTATGGAAGGCTTGACTATAGAAGGCTTCATGCATAGGGAAACGTACACAATGAGTTCTTTATGCCGAGTTCTACGGGTATATTCTTTTATGTAGAGTCCTTTATGTAGAACCGAGAGATGGGGTGATACGGGAAAACTAAAATGCTACTCCACAGAAGAGGTAGTTGCTGGAAAAAAGTGGGTGAAGATGTAGAGGGAAACGAGGAAGAAGAGGAGCAGGAGAAGGAAGAGGGGGAAGTATGGGAAAGCAAGAGGAAAGAGGAGAACATGGAAAGGGAAGAGAAATTGTATGTGGAAGAGGAGTAGATGGAGGACGAGGAGATGGAGGAGAAGTGGTGAGGAATTTGAAATAACATCTTGATTGGGAGAATAGAGAATTAAATACTGAGATACACAGAAAGATATATATTTGGTTCATGGTATTTTGTAGATGAAGGACGAGGAGGTGGAGGAGAAGTGTTGAGGAATTTGAAATGACTTCTTGATTGGGAGAATAGAGAATGGAATACTGAGATACACAGAAAGATATATATTTGGTTCATGATATTTTGTAGGATATGCCTCTACTAGGTAAAGGCTAGGAGAATGACAACTCTGAACAAAACCCCCCCCTGCTGTCTTGTAAGGGTGGGCCTCTCCAGACAAAGGCTAGGAGAGGGACAACTCTGAATCCTAACCCCATGCTGCCTATAGGTAAAGGCTAGGAGAAGGACAACTCTGAACACAAATCCCCTGCTGCCTTGTAGGATATGCCTTTTCAGGCAAAGGCTAGGTTCATGGCCAATAACTATGGCGTGGAAGAGTGCTGGAAACCTTACCACGTAAACTTCCAAGAAACCATGGAGCAAAGGAGACAAAGAAATAGAAGGGACGGCGTAAATGGGAACTACTCTGATAATAATGAAGTAGTTACCTCGTCCGGTCGAGATGACCATAGGGAGCAGGTGGCCCTTGGCCGACAACAAATGACTGCCCATAAAAGAAACGACATAAACAAAACAAATAAAACAAACGGCACAAACAGAATTAGAAATGAACTAAAGATTGCTACATGGAACATCAGAACCTTGTACCAGATAGGCAAACTAGCAAACATAGAAAGAGAAACGAACAGAATGAAAATAGACATCATGAGATTGGGAGAAGTGAGATGGCCTGGTGGGGTGGGGGGATGTATGGTGACGAGGGATGGCAGTCAGTTAATATACTCCGGAGGAGACACAGCACACAGAGGTGTGGACATATTAATGACAGAAACAGTAGTCAAATGTATCATGGGATATTGGCCCATTTTTGACAGCGCAATAATGGTTAAACTTAGAGGAAAGACATTTAAATCAACCTGATACAAATATATGCCCCCCCCCCCCAAAAAAAAGAGTGAAAAAGAAGATATGAATACTTTTTAAGAGAAATGACAAAAGCAAAGGAACAATGCAAAGAAGAAGTTACATTCATCATGGGGGATTTAAATGCTAAAGTAGGGGAAGGTAGATTAGAGGATATTGTAGGACAGTATGGCATTCTAAACAGAAATGAGAGAGGCAGATGGGTTGAATGGCGCACAGGAAAAGGAAAAATAATCATGAACACATGGTTCAAACACCACCCGCGCAAATTATATGTATGGAAAAGCCCAATACACAGATATAAGAACAAAATAGATTACATAACAGTAAATAGAAGATTCAGAAACACAGCAACACAAGTAAAAACCTATCCAGGGGCAGATGGAAACTCGGACCATATTCCAGTGGTAGCAACAGTTAACATAAAAATAAACCGCCAAAGAGAATTCA
>NC_134796.1:1880079-1885079 GCF_046742065.1 Oratosquilla oratoria | reverse complement strand
CACACACACGCACACACACACACACACACACACACACACACACACACACACACACACACACACACACACACACACACACACACACACACACACACACACACACACACACACACACACACACACACACACACACACACACACACACACACACACACACAAACATATATATATATATATATGTATATGTATATATATATGTATATATATATATATATATATATATATAAATGTATGTATGTAAAGAGAGAAATCTCTCTCTCTCTCTCTCTCTCTCTCTCTCTCTCTCTCTCTCTCTCTCTCTCTCTCTGTCCCTCTCTTTTCATCTTTCTAGTCTGTTAGATGCGATATTTTAGTTAACCTTTTAAGTTAATTAACACTTAATTTTGTTTTAATTAGCATTAATTTCAAGGAATGCACTTCCACACTGCATACATTTATCTACCTCGTAACTGCACGTTGTCGTAATTTAACAATTCTCGAATGTTTGTGCTTTTATTCATTTTCCCTTTCATGGCAAACACGCCGGCATGGCCAGACCGACCAAATCGTGACCATGGAAGCTGTGCTTGTATCAGGTCTTTCTACGTGTTTTGGGAGAAAACGGTGATTGGTTTCGTCGGCTGTCTAATCTTGATTCATCTTGTCTGGCGCTCTTGGCCGAGAATGAAGCTTCTGGTGGAAGCTTCTGGTGGAAGCTTCTGGTGGAAGCTTTTGGTGGAAGTTTCTGGTGGAAGCTTCTGGTGAAAGCTTCTAGTGGAAGCTTCTGGTGGAAGCTTCTGGTGGAAGCTTCTGGTGGAAGCTTCTGGTGGAAGCTTCTGGTGGAAGCTTCTGGTGGAAGCTTCTGGTGGAAGCTTCTGGTGGAAGCTTCTGGTGGAAGTTTCTGGTGGAAGTTTCTGGTGGAAGATTTTGGTGGAAGCTTCTGGTGGAAGCTTCTGGTGAAAGCTTCTGGTGGAAGCTTCTGGTGGAAGCTTCTGGTGGAAGCTTCTGGTGCGTATCAGCGTCACAAGATTCTTTTGTTAAAGTCTTCCTTTTTCACATTTTTTTTTCTTTTCCAATCCAAACACACATTCTACCAATTTCTCTTCATTTTCGTTGTCATATTTTTTTTTCTCTATTCCTTTTTATTTTATTTTTTCAATTTTCTATTCGTAGTTTTTTTTTTTGTAATTTTTCTCTTTATTCCTTGTTATCCCTACATTTTCTTCACTTTTTAATCTTTTTTCTTATCGTACTTTTTTCTTTCCTTCTTCTTCACCTCCTACTTCTTTTTCTTCTTCTTCATTTTTTTCTTTTCTCTAAATCTTTTCATCTTTATTTTTTTCCGTATTTCATCTTTCTGCATCTCGTGTTCCTCATTTATTTGCTCATTTACTTGTCTTCCCTTTAAGTTTCACTTTTCTCTAATCTAATCTCTCTGGTCTTTATTTCTCCCGTTTTTTCCTCTTTCTGTATTATTTCTCTTTTTCTTATTCATCCTCTTTTTATTCTCTTTCTTTTCTCCTCCATTAACTCATTTTATCTTGTGCTCTTTTTCCCTTTCCTCCTCCTGTCTGTCTTGCTCTCATTTTCATTCTCCTCTCCCTTCTTATTTCTCTTTTTTCCCGTTTTTTCTTCTTTTTCTGTATTCTTCTTCTTTTTCTTATTTATTCTATTTTATTCCTTTTCCTTTTCTACTTCATTATCTCATTTTATCTTGTGCTCTTTTTCCATTTCCTCCTCTCTGTCTTGCTCTCATTTTCATTCTCCTCTCCCTTCCTATTTCTCTTCTCTCCCGTTTTTCCTCTTTTTCTGTATTCTTCTTCTTTTTCTTATTTATCCTATCTTATTCCTTTTTATTTTCTCCTTCATTATCTCATTTTATCTTGTGCTCTTTTTCCACTTCCTCCTCTCTGTCTTGCTCTCATTTTCATTCTCCTCTCCCTTCCTATTTCTCTTCTCTCCCGTTTTTCCTCTTTTTCTGTATTTTTCTTCTTTTTCTTATTTATCCTATTTTGTTCCTTTTTATTTTCTCCTTCATTATCTCATTTTATCTTTTCCCTTTCCTCCTCCTCTCTGTCTTGCTCTCATTTTCATTCTCCTCTCCCTTCCTCTTTCTCCTCTCTCATTATCTAAAATCATCGATTCCTTCTATTTTCATTCCATTTTCCATCTTTTTCGTTCAGTTTCATTCCCTCGACCTTCTGGTTCATTTCTATTTAATTTTCAGGTCGTTTCGTGGTATTTCATATATCTTCGTGCCAGTAAAAATAAATTTTACCTCAAAATCGGTGAATTTTGATCCTCTTTTGCAAAGCCGAAGAGTTTGTAAAACTTTCTTGTTTACCTGCACTGAGGTCATATGTGCTACCATTTGTTAACTTGTCATCCTCAACTTTCATTTTATTTTTCGTACCGGACCTTCCTCCATGTATGTAAAGAGTGAAAAAAATATATTTAGAGAAAAAGAAAGGAAAAGATGATGTGATCTTTTTCAATTCAGAAGAGAGAAAGGACTGAAAACAGATTTACAGTCTTTTCTCTCGTATTGATGATACCATTATCTTTTTATTTTGTATTTTTTTTTCGTACACTTGTTTAAGCCTAACGAGAGTATGTGTTTGAGCAAACGGCAAACAAATGGTTGAGTTTCTGACATAGTGAATCTGTTGATTAGGCTATCAAACAAAGATAATGAGAGCTGTAAATAGATGCTTTAAATACTATCGCCACTCTTTTTTTCCTTCTTTACTCTCTTTCTCTTAAAATGCAAAAAAAAAGGTAAAAAAAAAGAAAAGAAAAAGCATATGGCTTATTTTGCTTAACAATGAACAGACGAATGTTGAACATGTGTATTTTTTCTGCTGAAGTTTGCGACAGTTCGAGTCTTTGTTGAGGTCACAAATAATGCAGTGACCTGCTCCAAGGTCAAAGGTCACAAAAATGTTCTTAATTGACAAAGTAAAAACATTATAATAATAGAAATAGAAATAGATATACAAAGTGACCCGCAGTGAAATGGGATCACATACTAAAAGTGCTTCAACGAACGGATTGCATAGCCAGGACAAAATTGCATTTGGAATTGAAGCAATTCTTTTAAACACTTATCTACACTTTCAGGACAGGAGCCCACACGCGGTGAATTTTGTTTTGGTTTTGATAGACGCCAAGAGGTTCTCTTCAGCTGAGGGGTCAAATAGGAGACCTCAATCGCTGAAGGGTCAAATGGGAGACCTCAATCGCTGAGAGGTCAAATGGGAGACCTCAATCGATCAAAACACCGCCGATTACAGAGGTCCACAGCTCAGCTGATTATAATCATTTTCCGTTTAGTGCAACATAATGCATACAATGCGCCACGGGGGATTCCTTTCACTGTAGCGAGAGGCTAAGCCCTATTTCAGCCTATTTGCCGCATTTGGCAACTTAACTATCACCAAACGATTCCATTCAGCTGATGGGACATTGCATCTGTGACGACAAGACTGATACATCCTCGCCCCCTGGGTTACATTGTGTGACATATATATACCAACTGCCGCTAGGCGATTCGAGTCAGCCGAAGGACTCTCCTTCTGGTACGAATGGAAGTAAAACGCACCCAATATCTGGAGTAGAGACGGTTAGGCTTAACACGTGTACGAAGCAGGAGAAATTGGTATTCTAAGATAAGCCTCTTTGGTCCTCATTGGTATTCAAGATTGTTGGGATATGAATTGTCACCAAGCGCGACTGGGCTCGACTGGGGTTGATTGGGTCCAATTCAGACTGATTAGGTTTACTAAGAGATTCAACCCGCGCCAGGAATCCCCTTTGGTATACTGGTCCTGCTGACTTTACTTCTTGGACAGCGACTGGTGCGGCATCGCTAAATTGAACTTGTCGGGCCGTACATATCTTTTAACTTATATTCATTTTTGTTTTATGAAACCAGACACGGATGAATTTTGTTTGATGAGAAAAGGGGGGGAATATTTTCCATATGAGAAACTTGTTCTGAATGGTCACTGGCTCTCGCTGCCCTCATCATAGTCGTTCGACAACTTTCAGGGGAAATGTTTTTCCATAACTCGCTGGTCGAGCGGTTTAGAGCTTCGCTACTTGAGGTGGAGGTCGAAGTGACGGTAGTTCGAATCCTGCCGCCAGTGAGGTGGACCAAGGGCATGGTTCACGCTACAAAGTCCTCTGTGAGGGGTACCGTCCTAGCTTCCTGAAAGGGGGAGTTGGCTACGTTAAGCCAAACCAATCAATCAATACTTACATCCAGAGGCAGTTCCTTTGAAACAATATGAAATTTTCCAGAACAAAAACAGCTTGAAGAGATTGATCTACAGTCTTTCTCATTTCTGTGCGAAAGGAACACCTCTAAACTGAATAGATTCTTTTACTGTTTCATAGAATAAAATCTATAAAGCATTCCATCGAGTATCAGTTATGACTGAAATAAATACAAATGTCCAAGTGCCAATGTTTTCTGTGCCAAACAATACTTAACCCTCGTTGACTAATTTAGTAGCCGTTAGTACTAGTGACTTGTAAACTACCCCACTAGTTGAATAAAAGCAGCAACGACTGCAACAGCACTGTAGGAGAGAGGGCAAACGCAGAGTAATGGATCCAATGTATTTAACTCTTCGCCCAGCAGGGTTACTTCTGAAGAAGCTCTGCTGGGCGAAACGTTAGATACATTGGATCCCATACTCTGCGTTTGGCCTCTTTCCTACAGTACCCCACTAGTTGCCTAATGTCAACGGAAAAGTAGTAGATTTGCTTCCAAAATCCGAGTGTTAATACTTACTTGCCGGTCGGGTAAGTTAACTGGCAGCTGCTAGCACTTGCAAACTACAACACTATCTGCCTAATATCAACGAAAAACTTGTAAATTTGCTTCCAAAATCCGAGTGTTAATACTTACTTGCCGGTCGGGTAAGTTAGCTGGCAGATAGCACTGACCGGAGTGTGTGCAAAGGGACGTGGGCGATTATGGAACGCCATCTACTTCTTTCCTTGCTTAGCTAACA
>NC_134796.1:1867579-1872579 GCF_046742065.1 Oratosquilla oratoria | reverse complement strand
CATCCACGTATAAATTGAACAGCCATGTATGAGAAGTAAGAAGAGTGAAAAGAGGAGAAGGAGGATGGAAGGAGGAGGAAGGATGGAGGAGGAAAGAAAGGAAGAGGAGGAGGAGAAAAATTAGGAGGAAAAGGAGAGGAAGAGGTGGAGAAGAAAGAAGAAGAAGGATTGGGATAAGGGGAATTTGGGAGTGAGGAGGGGACGGAGAAGAAAGAGAAGGAGAAAAAAGAAGAGAAGGGATATGGAGGAAAAATGAGGAGGAACATAAAGAGAGGTAGAAGGAGATGAAGAAAAGGAAGGAAAAGAGTAAGGATGACGTGGGAGTAGAAAGAGAAGAAAGAGGAAAAGAAGATGGAGAAGAGGCTAGAAAAAAGAGAAGAAAAGAAGGAGGAGAAGGAGAAACTGAAGAAAATGTAGAATAATAGAAGAAGGAGGAGAAAGAGAGGAAAAGAATGTAAGGAGGGAAAGAACAAGCATCTACGAGTAATTCAAAAAAAGAAAGAAAACACAGTACACACACATATCACAAACACGCGTGCACCCCCACAAAATGTACACACACACACACACACACACACACACACACACACACACACACACACACACACACACACACACACACACACACACACACACACACACACACACACACACACCACACACACACACACACACACACACACACACACACACACACACACACACACACACACACACACACACACACACACACACACACACACACACACACACACACACACACACACACACACACACACACACACATATACACACACACACACACACACACACACACACACACACACACACACACACACACACACACACACACACACACACACACACACACACACACACACACACACACACACACACACACACACACACACACATATATATGTATACCTATGTATATATTGTTACTGAATTTTAGTAGTGTAACTTTGTTATATTAGGTTTATTTTTTTTCTATCACAAATGAACCATTTAAGAGATGCAGGTCTTTCTGTCTTCGTCCGACGTCTGGGGACGTTTGGGGAAACCACGATTTTTTGGTTGAGGGAAACATTATTCAAGTAGGAAACAATACAATACACAAAAAGTTAGCTTCAATTTACTGTTTGGCGAAAATGAAAAACGCAAAATTTTACAGATTCCAGGCAGTAATTAAATCGTTAAAATTTAAAAGGGAGAAATTTGTAAAAGGACCGAAAGAGACTGAAAAAATGTAGCGGCTCGCCAGAATATTTGGCAGTTTTCTTGTAAACTAAGCATTTGCAATGGAGGCCATATATATATATATATATATATATATATATATATATATATATATATATATATATATATATATATATATATATATACATATATATATATATATATATATATATATATATATATATATTCATACATACGTGTGTGTGTGATGACCTTGAATCTGGGGTCCATATTGTATAAAAAAACATACACGCCAGATTCGATATGTGAGTTTTATCATTCGACATTTAGACCCTAGTTCCAGGACGATTCTTAGGAGCTGAGTTATAGTGAGCACAACTTACATTTACATTGCTTATGGGTCTACCTAGGACGTGAAATACAAGTCCAAATCTTTCCGTATTCCTCCCTTGCCAAGTACCTATTAACGTGACTAAATAAACGTTAGATTCACGCAGATATACAGTCACATACACATATATATATATATATTATGTATACACCAAAGACATCTTCCACTTTACGAATGATAAGGAATACACTCACCCATACTCTTCCTACTGCTATTCGTCACTCATTTGTTTCTTATCATCTAAATCCTGATGGATGAAAGGTTATCCCTTTCCCTTACACGGGGAGTAGCCAAAAAGAAAAAGGCACAGAAACCACTCCCACCCATTCCATCCCCTACATATTCCACTCCCCTCCATCCTCCTCCCTCCCTTTCATCTTGTCACCTCCTGGATGACGGGTCATCCCTGCATACTGTCCACTGCCTTGGGTCAGGAGCAGTGTCGCAAGACAGCACATCCACAGCAAGGCCGCTTCATTAATTCGGCCTACCACTTCATCTACCTGTAGACACTCCCTCATCCCCTCATGCAAAAATAGAGAAGACGGGGAGGAGTCCCTTTGGATTGTATGAAATTACGAGTGTAGTCCACTTACAACAATCAATCTCCACTAGCTTGTCATTTCACTTTCTTGCTCCTGGTCCCTTTCACCCCATCCACCCCTTTCATTCTCGGTCTTTCTTTTAAGTTCACTCCATCCACCTCTGCCTCCTACGCTATTCCGGTCTTTCTCTCAAGTTCACTCCATCCACCTCTGCCTCCTACGCTATTCCGGTCTTTCTCTCAAGTTCACTACATCCACCTCTGCCTCCTACGCTATTCCGGTCTTTCTCTCAAGTTCACTCCATCCACCTTTGCCTCCTACGCTATTCCGGTCTTTCTCTCAAGTTCACTCCATCCACTTTTGCCTCCTACGCTATTCCGGTCTTTCTCTCAAGTTCACTCCATCCACCTCTGCCTCCTACGCTATTTTTGCTGATCTTTCCTCACTCATTCTATCCATGTGTCCAAATCAACTCGGCATACTTTCATTAGTTCTATCTGCCAGCTTTATTTCCATCCCTACTCTCCTCTTCACCTCAATTTTTACTCCATTCATCTTTATAACTCCCGACACAAACCCCAAACACTTCATCTCAAACACATTTAAATTTCTTGTTTTCATCTCAATTAAATTCCATTTATACGATCGTGTCGTAGTCATAGTCTCCTCTTCACATAGTCTTCCTATTTTTCATGACGCTTTGCATTCTCTCAAGACATTTACTTGCTTCTCCTATCAGAGACTGGCTCTGACTCGTCTATTTTCGCGACCCGAAAAGGACAAAATCGGACTTAAAAAGTCTGATTAATTACCCGCTTCACTGAACCAATGTACCCTCTGGTGGCTTTTTAATGAATTTGTGGACTTCAGCAAACCAGCTCTTTATGAACCTTCATTCACTTTTTTAGTCACTGATATTTCAAATGTTACCCTTCTCATCTCGGTCATATGAAAAATTCAAAGAAAATTATATCTAGTACCTCTTGGCGAAAATGTCATTAACTTTACCGATTTAAAATAATACGATTTGTTTAATTCCCGAATAACCAGCGGCTGTACAAACTGTTTTAATAATTTATGCTCATTGTAAACCCATGAAAATATATTTTCAGACATGCAGTTTCCCACATAAATCATTGTATTGCATGCGCGATATCAAAGAGACATCGCTTAATGAAATCAATATCAATTAGAAACGAATGTATCAAATGATTTGGGAAAAATCACACACACACACACACACACACACACACACACACACACACACACACACACACACACACACACACACACACACACACACACACACACACACACACACACACACACACACACACACACACACACACACACACACACACACACACACACACACACGACTCGACGGCGCAGTGGCAGCGTTCGCAACCGCAACTACAGTGGTTCCAGCTCAAATTCCGCCCAGGGCTAAAATAATTTCAGTATCACTACGCTGCGAGCCGTTAATCCAACTATCGTGGGCGGGGAGTTGGGCTGTGTGTGTGCGTGTAAGGTCACAGCATTACCTATAGATCGGTCATATACGAGATCTGAGCTCTCATCCAGGAGGGTAATAGCTGTCGATCACGAGTCCAACACGTGATTCAAGATCATGGTGAATCACACACACACACACACACACACACACACACACACACACACACACACACACACACACACACACACACACACACACACACACACACACACACACACACACACACACACACACACACACACACACACACACACACACACACACACACACACACACACACACACACACACACAAACACACCCACCCACACACACACACACACACACACATACACACATACAGCATACATATTTCCATGCATCCAGAAAATAAATTATATTTTCTTTTTATATGCAAGCGAGGTTAATGGGTAAAGAGGAATAATTCTCACTTATTTCACTGCGAGTATTTTCTGGGCAGAGCACAATCTTTTTGTCTTTTTTAATGTGTTTCCTGAGTAAGTGTCCATTGGTTCCTAACGTATCGGAACTGCTTGGTTTCATCTTCAGGGCGAAGTTTTGTGTACCAAGTGGTAGGTGGGTAATTCATATGGGGTGTTGGCGTCACACAGTGTTCGTATTATAAGGACGTCGCTCAGTGGCTGCCTCGGGTTAATGGGAGACCTCCCCTAGTGGGGTTAGACCTCCCCTAGTGGGGTTCGCTGGCTTTCTCGTCCTCAGTCATCTTACAGACGGAAGGGCTGGGAGATCATCTGTCTGGACTTTCATAGTAGGATATCTAGTCTGATTACAGAGGACTTTCATAGGCAGAAACCTACAATGATTCTACTCTCCGTCTAATATTACTATGGTTAAGTTTAAGTCTTTTCTTGTTAGCGGTTAACTGTGTGAGGTAGTGCAATGTGTCTTGATGGACCCATCGACCTATTCATCTCTCTTTCTCTCTAGTGTAATCAATATATGTATGTATATATATATATATATATATATATATATATATATATATATATATATATATATATGTATATATATATATATATATATGAAGTTCACCCTCCTCACTATTATACTTGTGCTGGTAAACAACGTGATCTTGTTATCGTCATTTGGTGATGTTGGGTCTATTATGCATAACTGAGATTTTTTTTTTTTGTCCTGTAAAATATGTCAAACTGGATGTGATTTGTAGGGTTGGTCGGGTGTGCGTTCTTTCTGACGATTTCTTTAATGACTTTTACGTCTGTCTTGTACTCAGTGGTCATGTGCTTCTTGCAGTATAATTTGATGGTGTCGTTATCAGTAAGTGTTATGCCGTTTTCACTTATGTACCATTTGTGACAAATTGATTA
>NC_134796.1:1845079-1847579 GCF_046742065.1 Oratosquilla oratoria | reverse complement strand
AAACACAAAATCAATTGAGAGAAACCTGGGACCAAGTCCAGAGATCGAGCGCCAGCCCCTCGGGGCTGCACTTCTAGATGGAGGTGGACTAACTGACGGTTTTTGAAGAAGATGGATGCTAGTCGCTGATGGATGTGGAGAAGGAGATGGAGGAAGAGGAAAATAAGGGGAAATGAAAGTTGAAGGAGGAGGGAGAGGAGATGGGGGACAAGAAAGGGGAGGAGGAGGAGGAAGAGGGGAGAAGGAAGTGGAGGAGGAGGAAGAGGAGGAGGAGACGAGTGGAAAGAAGGTGGAGAAGGTGGAGAAGAAAATGAGGAGGAGGGGTGGAGAAGGAGGGAGAGGAGATGGGGAGGAGAAGAGGAGGAGGAGGAGGAGGAGGAGAATGGAAGGGAGGTGGAGGAGGTGGAGAAGAGAAGGAGGTGAGGGCGAGGAGGAGGAGAGGGAAAGGAGATGAGTAGGAAGAAGAGGAGAAGGAGGAAGAGGAAGAGAAGAAGGAAGAGGAAGAGAAGGAGGAAGAGAAAGAAGAGGAGAAGTTACAGCGGGATGTGAGGAAGTGTTCCAGTTCGCCTTGACAATTCGGTATTATGTCACATGCGAGTGTTGGGTCATCCGGTTTGACAGAAGTCGTTGGTTAGGGTTTGTGTAAGCGTGTACAATACCAGGAGGCTAACAATCCGATTTGTAAGGAGCTAAGCAGAAAGCTTCGCCTCATAGAAAGAGCTGTTTTCAAGCAGCAAACCCACGACTGTTTCGGTTAAGAACACAAGAATGAAGGAGACTGCAAGAGACCATAAAGTCTACACTGAGGAGTGAAACGGAGGGAGGTATGAGTAAATATATCCTTGCGTACCGGGTGGTACGCTTCTGTCCGTCGCCATACTATTCCATTCATCTCCAGGGCATATACCTCAGTAATGAAGATATCAAAACCTCACTCGATTAGCTCCATGCAAACCGCGAGACACTTCATCTGTCCTGCGTTCCGATTGGGGCGTCTGCCGCGCCACCCGATTCTTGGGAAAGCCATCCATACCAAGCGGTACTTCACCTGCCTGCCTTCGGACCACGCACTCCGTGGCACTCCGTTGGATGCCGAAATGGAGTAAAATCGACGAGCAATTAGTGTGCGATTCGTCGTACCGCACCACGTTGTACTTCACCTGCCTGCCTTCGGACACTCCGTTGGATGCCGAAATGGGTAAAATCGACGAGCAATTGGTGTGCGATTCGTCGTACCGCACCACGTTATTCTTTTGTTTTTCCCATCGTCGTTTCATTTCCCAGATACACCATGCCCGTCCCGAAAAAAAAAAAGAATGTTGTAGCACAGCCTAGTGCAACGTGATATCCCCGAAACAGGACTTGTTGCAACGTTGCAATTTTATGCAATGTAGGACAGCGATGTGTGTGTGTGTGTGTGTGTGTGTGTGTGTGTGTGTGTGTGTGAGTGTGAGTGTATGCGTGTGTGAGTGTGTATGTGTTTACATGTACGTGTATGTGCAAGTACCCACTAGGAAAATGAAAACTTGGTTACCAACTTTTTATTTTCCTAGTGGTTACTTGCATATTTTGTGAATCACTTGTTCGTGATTTATTTTCATTACGTGTATGTGCGTACACACCTAGAGACAAATGTTAATGTTTAGTACTGTAGACGCTTAAAGACACTTAAACACTTATGTATTTACTGTAGCTACAGAAAACGATCTTATTTTGCTGCGGGAACCCCACCCAAAGTCAAAATTTTAGTATCATAAGTGAACTAATTCCCCAGAATTCGAAATTCTCCAGTATCTGGAGCGAATACAATTTTCAAAAATATTTCAGAATATTAGAAAACACTTCTGGTATCATAGATTTCCCCAATTTTTGAATGCTTTTCTTCCAATTTTCCGAATTTCAGTGACTTGCAATGGAGGGAACTATATGTGTATCTGCTGTCGGGTTCATTCTGGCGAATTATTTTGAAGTTGTTATTATGGTTGATGCCAGACGATTTGATTCACCAAAGGAGTGGAGAGGTTGACTACTTCGGAGATTTTTTTTCATCAAAGAACGATCTCTGCCAGATTGTATGGACAAGGTTTCCTGAGTATATTTGATTTAAGTTCTTTACTTGGTCTATGAAGTCATTGCAAATTTCGTTAGTTTAGAACTGGGAATGAAGACGTTCCAATACTATTTCTGTTATAATGACGTACATTTATTATAATTATTTGATCTTTAGTGAACTATTAATAGATTAAAATACTATATGAACTTTATTCATGATTTGTCATACTCAAGGAAATTTCTATATGTTAAATATCTGTACGTTGGAGATGATTATTGGAAAACTTTTATAAGACTGTATTGTTGTTATTAAAAAATAGAAAAATTCAGAAAGGAAAACAAGATGAGTTTAATTGCCGGCCCTTAAGAAAAAATGTTATTTTTTTTTTAAAGGAACTGCTCATAAGAAGGGTATAACCTAACGGCTTCATATGATTTTATTCAGCTG
>NC_134796.1:1827579-1832579 GCF_046742065.1 Oratosquilla oratoria | reverse complement strand
GATCTTATTCGTCCTACTCCTGCGACCGTATTAAAAAAAAGGTCAAGTAACGGCAACATTCTCTCATTTCAATTGTTGTTGAATCGCAGCCCAGCCCAAGAACAAGAGGTGTGTACAAAAGGTGGACGGGGAAAAAGGGAACAATGGGATGCTCGACTCGAAGTATGGCGCAGCATGGAGCATCAGCAGCGAGAAAGAGTTCTCTGCAGCGGCCGGCGCAGACCAGCGCTGGCTCCATGATATTTACCAAAGGGCAACTCGATGGGGGCAAAGAACAAAGAACACGGCCTCGCCCTTTGGGTCTGGCAAGGGGGGAGCAGATGCCTAGCTCTTGCTTTCATGTTCCTGTGTATATGAATATATGTATATGGGTAGGAGTATGTGTGTGGGTGGATGTGTACATGTATGTGTATGTTTATGTGCATGCCCATGTGTGTATATGTGTGTGTGTGTGCGTGTGTGTGTGTGTGTGTGTGTGTGTGTGTGTGTGTGTTTGTGTGCAAACGTATAACTACACATATAGGTGTATATATACTTATATATGTACATATGTATAGGTACATGTAAATGCATATATACATGTGCATGCACATGTACATATATATATATATATATATATATATATATATGTATATATATATATATATGTATATATATATATACATATATACATACACACATATATGTACATACTGTGTATGGGCAGGAGGTTTTCCCTCAAGCATACTTCATTGAAGTGAATGGCAATTTTGTTATGACTAATACTCTTGTCGTATTTTGATCTCTTTGTTGGAGTAATCTTGTGTTCTATAGGCAGTAATCCTAATATTTCTACGTATGTCATGCTGCGGGGTAGCAGACATAATTTGTTAAGAGCTAGAACGTGTTGTTACTCCTCTTAGTGCTTCTTCAGTGACAGGTAAGAATCTTAAGGCTAATCTATTGCATGGGAACTATATACTCTGGTGGAGGATTTTGGCTGGTCGCCATTGGTCGACATTGCCGGACATTCCTCTTGTCCTGTTGGTTGGCGTGTGGTGTGTATCGGTTTTCATTGTCTCATTTTTATTAGAAAGTGATCTCCGAATACTCGGTAGGATTTTAAGTCCTCGATCTGGGTATTTATCCCAGGGGATAGTTCCTTAATGTATAAATCTTCTAGGGTGGGTAACCGTCTTGGGTCTTTATTGAAATCTGCTACTTCCGTATTCCGTTCCAGGTCTTCACTCCTTAACCTCGTTTGATGGACTTCGCTAATGTGATTCTTAGGAGCTCCTGAGGTTAAAGATTCATGGTAGTCATGCCGATTTAGGCAGTAGGATGAGTTCCAGTCCCAAAGATTGCTTGGTACTATTCCTCAGGAGTAGGTTCAATTTCTTTTTTTATAATACATTATCAAGTTAATATTGGTACCGTCTTCAGTAGACTTAATGCTTCTCCTTATAATTTGTTGTATTGTTCTCTCATCTTCCTTGTATACAGTGAAGAAGAAGGGTTTATAATAGATGTTGATAACGTTGACCCGTCATTCAGGAGGTGCTAAGATAAGAGGGAGGGTGGAGGGGTGTGGAGTGTATTCAGGGATGGAATGGATGGGAATGATTTTATGCCTTTTTCTTCTTGGCTACCCCCCTTGTAAGGGGGAAAAAGCCTTGGTATATGTATGTATGCATGATAGCGTTCTCCCCTGGTTTGTCTTATAATAGATGTTGATAACGTTCTCCGCTTTTTTGTCTGATATATTTGCTGGTTTACAATCCTGGTACCAATCGTCCAGGATCTTCTTGCTCACTCTTTCAATATCTTTATCGCAAAATCCGTTGTTAATGAGGATCTGGGATGCTCTTTACAATTCTAGGTGCATATTTTTCCAGCTACTACAATGGCTAAAGGATCTTCGTACATATGCACTAATTGTTGAGTTCTTACACCCTTGAAGGCATTCACTCAGTCCATTAAGGCAATGTCCTGACTTACTGGATTTGGTGAACACTGAAACATAGAAAGATCCTTCTCCTTGTCTCATTAAGACATCAAGGTAAAGGAAAGACCCATTTTCACTTTTCGTTGATGAAGTTGAGTCCCGAGGCTACAATTTCTTTGTTATTTTCTGCTTTTACAAAAAATATCGTCAACTCGAGGACTTAAAATCCTATCGAGTGTTAGGGTATCACTTCACAAAGAAAACGGGACACACGCCAGCCAATAGGAGGACAGGGAACCCCGGCGAAGTCAACCAATGACGACTCACCAAATTCACCCCCACCCAAGTATAAAAGATCCACACACCAGATTAACTTTTAGATTTTTCCCTGCCATGAATAAGCACTAAGAGGTGTGACAATGCATTCTGGCTATCAACAAATTATGTCTGCTACCCCACAGCATGACATACGTAGAAATATTAGGATTACTGTCCATAGAACACAAGAGAAAAGTACAAGAAGCTTTTTCATAACAAGCTTGCCATTTACTTCGATATGTGTATGCATATCATATATATATATATATATATATATATATATATATGTGTGTGTGTGTGTGTGTGTGTGTATTTGTACATATAGATATATATGTATATATATGGAGGTGAGGTGGCAAAATGAAACGTTAAGGCTAGAGTACGAAGCTTTATTCAGAACCAGACGTTTCGACTTCTTGGGTCTTCCTCTGAGGAAGGCCCAAGAGGTCGAAACGTCTGGTTCTGAATAAAGCTCCGAACTCTAGCCTTAACATTTCATTTTGCCACCTCACTTCCATATTTATCTGTCTTTACATGTATATATATGCATATATTATATATATATATATATGCATATATATATATATATATACATATATAATACACACACACATATATATATACACTCTAATATAAACGACCTAGTTAAGGTTTACTCCCACCCGTCATCCAACCCACATACACCCAACACTCTTCTATTGTTCTTTCTGCTTTAGTTCCCTGTGGATGAAGCACAGCCCTGTCTCCCGCCACTGCTCTGACAAAACCATTGTAGAATGGTTTAGCACCCTCACAGCTGAAGCTGGTTTACCCTCATCGCTTAATCACATGGCATTCATCCCATCACTGTCTCGAGAATTCAGAAGAAATCCCTTTAAGCCTCGCCATTTTATCATCCATTCACAACTAGTCTCCACTCACAACTCTCTCTTAATGTCTCCCTTCCCTACTGGAGATTCCCCTTGAACTCGAATCCCTTCCTACCTAATTCTTCAGTCTCATTCTCCTAAAGTTTATTTCAACCACCTATGCCTTCTCTTTTTACCTAAACCATCCCGGTATTCTTTAATGAACCCTGTCTGCCTGCTCTCTTTTCATTGCCATTCTCTGCCTCGCCTCCTCTTTTCTCTTTATTCATCAGTCCTTGTAATCCCACCTCGCTTCTTTACTTCATCACAAACACATTTAGGCTTCTCCTTTCTATCTCCCCTAAATTCCAAGCCTCAACCCCATACGCTTATTTCTTATAACGCTTTTCATTGCCTCCAGACATTTACTTGTTTCCCTCACTCTGTTGTTTATCTCCAGCCTTATTCCTCCATTTCCTGCTACACAACATCCTAAATACACTGATAAGGCCTAGACTAGAACACGCGGCCGCATTGTGGTCACCCAGTACCAAAAAGAACATAAAGAAAATTGAAAGAATCCAGAGAGCAACCACAACAATGGCCCCAGCACTTTCAAACTTGTCATATGAGGAGAGACTGGCTATATTGGAGTTACCGACTTTGGAGCAAAGAAGAGAGAGAGAGACGACCTACTGACCATCTATAGAATCATGAAGATCACAGAAATACTCGATAGAGAGGACTTGTTATATTGGGACAAGAGAAACACAAGAGGACATGGAAAGAAATTTAATGAAAAAAATAGTTAAAGAAGAGATCTGAAGAACAGTTTTCCACACAGAGTGGTGGACACTTGGAACAAACTGGACAAAAAAAAAATAGTGTGTGCAAAAACCATTCACGAATTTAAGAGCAAACTAAACACTGCGAGACACAAAGGCGGCACACCATGAGCGTAGCTCCCCTTCCCGTAAAATACAACTAGGTAAAAATACGACCAGGTAAGTGCTTAAAACTCCTTCCTTCGTCTGACCTCTCTTCTCTAAACTTACCTCTAAATCACTGTCACCCTCTCTTTGTACATCTCGTCACATTACTTTCACTTGCATTTACTTTCAGCTTTCTTTTCTCACATAAAAGTACTGTACATTCCCAAACTAGCCACTAACTGCCTTAGTTCCATTTCGGACCAAACCACAGTCACAGTGTCATCCGCAAACAACATATGGCTCAGCTTCCACTTTCCTCCACTCTCACTTATCAACTCCAAAACCAGGCAGTACGTATGTATCTGTTTCTTCATCCTATGGTCTTCAACAAGCTATGAATGTGTGTGTATGTGTGTGTGTGTGTGTGTGTGTGTGTGTGTGTGTGTGTGTGTGTGTGTGTGTGTGTGTGTGTGTGTGTGTGTGTGTGTGTGTGTGTGTGTGTTTGTTAGTGTGTGTGTTTGTTTGTTTGTTTGTTTGTGTGTGTTTGTTTGTTTGTTTGTTTGTTTGTTTGTGTGTGTGTGTGTGTGTGTGTGTGTGTGTGTGTGTGTGTGTGTGTGTGTGTGTGTGTGTGTGTATGACAGTGTGTGTGTGTGCGTGTGTGTGTATATGTGGGTGTGAGCGTACTTTTTAATTATATCCTCTTCAACAAGCTGTAAGTCTTTTCTGGAATTTTCTCAATATGTTTTATCGTTAATAACCCATCGTGCGCGCGCGTGTGTCCATGTATGTACGTGTATGTGCATGCGTGGGTATGTGTGGATTTATGGTTGTATTTCATGAAAAGGTAGTATTTGATAAGCTATATTTGTATAGCACATGAAAAGGATTCGATTCCTTTGAATTTGTATCTCGAGTTTCTATTATTCTTTGCGTTTCGTAGAAAGAGAAAAATATCCTTTTGTGACAGGATTCTGACCC
>NC_134796.1:1820079-1822579 GCF_046742065.1 Oratosquilla oratoria | reverse complement strand
CCAGAGGTGTCACTTGCATATATATGGTATGCATTAACAGAGACACTCCCAACGTGGGCTGTGCATAGTTTTGTTTCAGTATTTTTTCGTGTGTACTATCTAAACCACTCTAATCTAGTTCATGACATTTCTTGTAAAAACATCTTCATATATGAACACTCTGGAGACTGCTACTCACAACAAACCTAATTTCTACCGCGCACAAACACACTTCCCGGTCCTATGAACCATGCAGCCACAATGACAAAGTAGGTCTCATTTTTCATAAAGTTTCGGTCAAGGACAGTAGCTGTTGAATCATTTGAACGAAAATTTCTGCGATCCGAGACAGTCATTAATATCGTAACTGACAGAGCATTAGCAAGGGAAGGAGCAATGGCTATTACGTACGTATAACCAGAGTCTCTTGTAGTCCTGTGCTCCGTGTCTTGTTCCCACAGCACTTTAAAGTCTCAATATAACACATTCTAGTTTGAATTAACTGGATTAAGGATATATTCTAGATGAGGAATATATACAGTAGTTCTGTGAATTGTCGTTCAGCTGTGAATATGTATGTAAACATATACGCATGTATGTATGTATGTATGTATGTATGTATGTATGTATGTATGTATGTATGTATGTATGTATTTATGTATGTATGTGTGTATATATATGTATGTATGTGTGTGTGTATGTATGTACGTATGTATGTATGTATGTATGTATGTATGTATGTATGTATGTATGTATGTATGTATGTATGTATGTATGTATGTATATGTGTATGCATGTATTCGTGAAGAGCTGGAGTCCAGGAATCATTTTTGGGAAGAAAGCACACACTGGACTCGTCGTTTGAAGTTTATTCCTACGTTTCGAACCCAGTCTGAGGTTCATCTTTGGGGTAATACGGAGTCAGCAATAGCAACTCTATAAAAAGGGGGTATACATGGTACACTAGGTTGGGTAACCCCCGTTAACTGTTATACTCTAGAAAAAATACATAAAGTAGAACACTCGGTCACAGGGAATATATATCCCAAAATGACCCGAAAATACTTTCAGATGGGCACCATATCGCATAATTCACAAATCAATATTGGTATCAAAGGAAATGGCAAATGTACTCTTAGTCTAAAAATAAATGTGACTAGAATTATGCTACAAGATTCCCTCAAGTCCAAATACAGTTTAACTACCCATCGCCTGGAATGCGATGGGAAGAAAACGTATAATACGGACATGAATAAACATAGAAAAACCCACAAAAAAAAATGGGAGAGTGGCCTACAAAATATGGACCAAAGGTTCACGTGTCAATACACGACTAAGGACAGAATTCCACATAACAAAATCAACCGCAACGATAATTCACCCAGAAAAACACAGCTATGACTTAAAAAAACATAAAAATACTTCCTGATGGACACCATATCACACAGTTCATAAATTCATATTGGTATAAACATGAAATGGAATAACAAATGGGGTCTTTAGAATAAAGCATTATCCGTAAAAAAAAAAAAAAAAAAATCCACAAAGATGGCGAATAAACAAAAGTGGTATACCACGTATGGACCAAGTGTCTACTTGGCAGAATGCCCAGCGAAACAAACATTAACTTAAAAGTGTTAATTTACAACATAACAATGAAATAATTAAACGTGTTAAGTTGTTTCTATAAACATGGGCAAGTGACGAGAACAGCGTCAAAAGGTGCGTCACTTTCAACCCGATTTACAAGGGAGCCAAGGACAGACGGAAGAGGATTCGTTCATCGCGACAGTAATGTACATTTTTGGCTGTGATTTGTTTGCATTAGTTAACGGTACAGTCGTTCTGTGTTGTTGGTTGTAGGGACTGTGTCCTTACGCATGTTTATTTCATTACTATGATGTAAATTAACACTTTTAAGTTAATAATTTTTTATTTGGCATTCTGTTATGTGGACACTTGGTCCATAAGTGATATATCACTCCTATGTTCATTCGTTCTCTGTGTGGATTTTTCTTTTGGCGGACAATGCCTTAGTCTAAAGTTACCATTTATTATTCCATTTCATGTTTATACCAATATGGGTTTATACACTGATATAGTGCCCATCAGGAAGTTTTTTTTGTTTTTTTTGAAGTCATAACTGTTTTTTTCTGAGTGAATTATCGTTGCATTTGATTTTGTTATACGGGATTCTGTCCTTAGTAGTGTGTTTATTTCATTCTAAGTGTGTTTGTTTTATTCTACGTGTGGTTATTTTCATTCTTCGCTGTGAGTATTGACGTGTGAATTTTTGGTCCATATTTTGTAGGACACTCCCCCATTTTCTTTATGTGTTTTTCTACGTTTATTCGTGTCTGTATTATATGTTTTCTCCCATCGCATTTCTGGCAATGGGTAGTTAAACTATATTTGGACTTAAGGGAGGTTTTGTCGCATAATTCTAGTCACATTTATTTTTAGATTAAAAGTACATTTGCCATTTCGTTTGATACCAACATTGATTTGTGAATTATGCGAT
>NC_134796.1:1802579-1812579 GCF_046742065.1 Oratosquilla oratoria | reverse complement strand
TCGAGACCTACAAATAGGAACAGTACTGACCTGGAGGAGAGCATAGAGCAACGTTTCTAAACCTTTTTACTCTTGCGTAACCTTTAAAATGAACTGCACGTCTAAAAAAAAAAAAAAAAAAAAAAAAAAAAAAAAAAAAAAAAACATATACAGTATCTTTCTCATTTCATTTTCATCGTAATGATAGGTTACATAGGGTAATCTCTGTATTACATTATCACAATAACCTTTTTTGGAACCTTAGTGTTTCTCGGAACCCTGGTTGAGAAACGCTGGGATAGAGTTTTAGTGGGTAACATCGAGGGTGACTATAACATCAATCCGTTCATTGTAATTCGTGATTTGCACATTTACGCTGGCTGTCGTCAGGCGGTTTTTATTAGTTTTACGTAAACATTTTTTGCATCAACAGGGCTGTGCATGATTAAGAATATACATGATGAACATTTACATATGTACTCGTTGATGTATATGAATGTATATGAATGTATATGAATGCTAAAAAACTTGTGATCATGTCCACATGTTCAAGCTCAGGCAGTCTTTGGATGTACACATGCAAGTGTACACACACACACACACACACACACACACACACACACACACACACACACACACACACACACACACACACACACACACACACAAACACACACACAAATACACACACACATACACAACACACAAATACACATACACATACACACACAAATACACATACACACACACACACACACACACACACGCACACAAACGTAAACACACGAACACATAAAAAAACACATAGCGAGAGAGAGATAGATAGATAGAGAGAGGGAGAGAGAGAGAGAGAGAGAGAGAGAGAGAGAGAGAGAGAGAGAGAGAGAGAGAGAGAGAGAGAGAGAGAGAGAGAGAGAGAGAGAGAGAGAGAGAGAGAGAGAGAGAGAGAGAGAGAGAGAGAGAGAGAGAGAGAGAAAGAGAGGAGAGCGATGCGTCTAATACGTCTGTACATAGTAATATACTTATTTGCGTTTATTTGCATGAGCGGGTTTAGAATCGGGAACGTGTTTTGATGTACATGTCACTTGTGTGTTAGCGGTGGTTGACTGTGTCTGGACTAAATGAAAGACATGAAGAACCACCACCTCCATTAGGATTGGCGTGTGATGGAGGAGGAAGAAAAAGAGGTGAGGGAGGAAGGAGGGAGGAGGAGGAGGAGGAGGAGGAGGAGGTGGAGAAGGAAGAGGTGGAGGACGGGAGAAGAATGTTCCACTCTTCGAGTGAATCCACTTTTACGTCAATTCCTTGAGCACCTGAGTTCGGTGGTGAATGGGTATTATACACCTTTGATTCTAATTCACCATTTTCAACAGAGATTTTTCAGAACGATCAGAGCTTCTGCATCCATCGGCTGCCAGTTTCAAGGTCAAGAAAGGAAAAATATCGTGGACGTGAAAAATGAGGCATATTTGAGCGTATGATTGCATGTCGTGTATATGCCCAGATGTTAGTAAGTGTATGTCTACGTGTGAAATACGCTATGACGACGATGAAATGATTTTTGAAATGAAGAAATTATTTCCGTGTAAGATAAAGAGTTATCGGTAAGATAAACTAAACGATACTAAATGAATCATATGAACTAACTAATGACTAAATAGAAGACATAATAGTCCTCGCTGACGAGGGTTTAGTTTAGTCGCCGTTAATGGAGGATGCAATTTAATTTAACCGGCAAGTGAGTGAGTTAGGAGGAAAGTTTATTGACTTTTCGTTGACATTGCGAAAATAGAGAGGAGGTTGACAAGTCACTAGTACTAGTGGTTGCTAAACTAGCCTCGTGTCAACAAGGCTTTAACTAGGTTTAAGGCAAGAAGGTTACATCGGAAAGTGAAATCTATCTCAGTCAGAGGCGATGGAAATCATCTGGCTGATCAGTCAGAAGGAGTTTCGGGTTTCAGACATGAGGCTTTTGTTCTAACGAGCGTAAAACAATTCAAATCAACTTGTAAATATTTACATTCTTTTGCAGGGACAAAGACTTGTTTAAAATGATTACTCAGCCCCGAGAAAGCTGTGATCCTCAAAAGGGTAAATTGGATTCAAAATAAAACTGAACCAAATCTACTCGCAAAGAAAACGAGAGCCTTGATAATATCTCATACTGTAGTCGCAATATACATTTGTTAATTTTTTTTTCGAAAAAGCAAGTCTTTTTTTGAATAAGTAAATGTACTCGCATACACACACACACACACACACACACGCACGCACGAACAGACGCAATCCTTGACGCATTTTAGACGCACTATTGTATTAGCTGAAGTCTTTCAACACAGCGAGATACTATTAGCTTCATTACACATGCCTCAGACAATCTTACTAATCCAGATAGAGCCCTCAACCAGTTGAAACCCAAACTTGTCCTTCATTCAGTTTATTCAAAGACGTCTGATATTAACCAAAACAAAATATGTAGACTCCATCAACCTAGTGAGAATTGGGAATGACGCGCAGTGTGTTATCAATTATCATTTTCTACTTCCTCGGTTGAGCAAGCTTCCATTCTGGTCTCATTATGAACAGACTGCCCGTGCCGCATGGTTTCCGCAAAAAATTACACCGATAGATAGGTAGAAAGTAAATAAAATAGAAAAACGAATAAAGAAATCCAAAATAATCATTTACTACATACATACATACATACATACATACATACATACATACATACATACATACATACATACATACATACATACATACATACATACATACATACATACATACATACATACATACATACACACATACATACATACATACATACATACATACATACATACATACATACATACATACATACATACATACATACATACATACATACATACATACATACATACATACACACATACATACATACATACATACATACATACATACATACATACATACATACATACATACATACATACATACACACATACATACATACATACATACATACACACATACATACATACATACATACATACATACATACATACATACATACATACATACATACATACATACATACATACATACATACATACATACATACATACATACATACATACATACATATACCAAAGCCTTTTTTTCCCTCTTACACGGGAGGTAGCCAAAAACCGAAGGCATAGAAACCACTCCCATCCATTCCATCCCCTACATACTCCATTCCCCTCTACCCTCTTCCCTCCTTCTTATCTTGGCACCTCCTGATAAATAGACAAAAAACAAAAACAAAAAAAAACAAGAGTTAAGTGAAGATATAAATCAATCAGTGAATGAAAGTAGTTAATGACAGGAATAAATAAATGAATAAAACAATGAGGTAAATATAAGCTGACAGAACTCATTAAGAGATAAATGGATAGACAGATGTATAGATACTAATTTCAAAAGAAGAATTCACTTTATGATAAATAGACTTTATTGCCACAACTTCTGTATATCTAATTATGTAAAAAAAAAAAAAAAAAAAAAATCAGCATTTCAATGGTAGTTTGTGTCCAAAGATTTATTTTTTATCACATTTTTACTTTTATGATTACACAAAAACTTTTTTTTGACCATTGATGTTAATATTATTAATTTGTTTCAAAGATTTTCTTTATCATATTTTTACTTTTATGATTACACAAAAACTTTTTTTTTACCATTGATGACAATATCATTAGGAACAATTATAGTCTGATATAGAAATAGCAATTTGTATTAATCATAGCCAGACATAAAAGAGACAATATGGCCGTTATTTCCCTATAATTTGTTCAAATGATTGTTACGCTGGAAAAATTCTATCGTTAGTTTGTTTTGATGAAGCTCATTTGATAAAATATGAGCTCTTTACTGCTGAGGATTATCGAGGTCATAGAGGTGCCCCAGAGAGTCATTCTGAGGCACCAAGACTAGAAGGAAAGGGAGCATTCGATATAAAAAGAACTAATCCATTGTTGGTCTAAAGCAGGGGTTCTCATTAGGGTTGAAATTCACCCCCAGGGGTGAATTTTGGGATTTCTGGGGGTGAATTGTGACCACATGAAGTTTACGGAGTGAGGAAAGCAAATATAGGCTCTGGCCTATCTGGTCTGTCACTAACCTGAGCTGGAATTATACCAGTGCTGACCCAGGTAAATCTTAGGATTAGAAAAGTGTTACGCTGTGCGATAATATCTGCATGTTATTTAGAATGCACCTTTTGAAACAGGCAGTCTTGGAAAGGAGGGGGGGGGGAATGACATTCTGGCAAAGGGTGAAAGGGGTGCATGAGCCAAGCAAGGCTGAGAACCCCAGGTCTAAAGACTTATTTTTGAACAGTTAAAGGAATTGGTCCACCTACTTTAAGTGTAATATATTCAACCTTCAAGAACTTCTCGGGAAAGTAAACGTAATAAAAAAGACTATCTCGCCCAAAACGCCAGATATGGACAGACTCTGTTCTCGTCGGTGTCAGGCGATTTTATTTAATTTTGTGGGATTTCTGACCAATACAAAGTTAATGTGTACAATGTGCTTCCCCTTCTGAGCGGCATCTTGTAGGACTTCCAAATGTGCGGGGCTTAAGAACCTACAACCACCTGGGACCCCGTGAACCTATCCTCTCATGCGCTAGCCAGAATAAAATCTCAAATCCTTAACCTTTTCCGTCTCAGAAATAGTCTGTAGTCAAGTCTAGGCAGTCCAACATAATCTGGTTACAGGTACTACAGCATAACTACAGCATAACTACAGCATAACTACAGCATTACTACAGCATTACTACAGCATTACTACAGCATTACTACAGCATTACTACAGCATAACTACAGCATAACTACAGCGTTACTACAGCATTACTACAGCATTACTACAGCATTACTACAGCATTACTACAGCATTACTACAGCATTACTACATCATTACTACAGCATTACTACAGCATTACTACAGCATTACTACAGCATTACTACAGCATTACTACAGCATTACTACAGCATTACTACAGCATTACTACAGCATTACTACAGCATTACTACAGCATTACTACAAGGAAGGGACTCTTTCCAAGATATTCTTAGTTCTCTTTGTTAAGGTAATAAATCTTAATCCGAATAGAATCGTCTGTTGTCAGCCAGAATAAAATCAATAGTGAAAGTCATAGAAACAAAGTTGTTAATCAAGGTTAAGTTAGTGAGACTTAGTCGCGAAGGGGAGTTGGATAGGAAAGAGGAGTTAGGGGAGTGTGGGTGACTCCATTTCCTCTGTTGGGGGGGAGGGATGGGGGATGGGGAGGGGGGTAGTTGCCGCAAAGGTGAGTGGGGAAGAGGTCGAAGGGGGGGGGCACAATGCAAGCCTTCGACTATAATGAGCTTAATCAGGACTTTGATCAGGATTTGGCAAAGCTGTCGTGCTAATGACCGCCTGTCACGTTGTGTTGGAGAAAGGAGGGAGGGAAGGAGGGTAGGAGGAAGAGGAAAAAGGGAGGAAGGAAGAGAAAGAGGGAGGGAAGGAGGAAGAGGAAAAAGGGAGGAAGGAAGAGAAGGAGGGAGGGAAGGAGGGTAGGAGGAAGAGAAAAAGAGAGGAAGGAAGAGAATGAGGGAGGGAAAGAGGGTAGGAGGAAGAGGAAAAAGGGAGGAAGGAAGGAAAGAAGTGAAGGAGGGAGGGAGGGAAGGGTAGGAGAAAGAGAAAAAGGGAGGAAGGAAGGAAGGAAGAGAAGGAGGGGGGAAGGAGGGTAGGAGGAAGAGAAAAAGGGAGGAAGGAAGGAAGGAAGGAAGGAAGAGAAGGAGGAAGGGAAGGAGGGTAGGAGGAAGAGGAAAAGGGAGGAAGGAAGGAAGAGAAGGAGGGAGGGAAGGAGGGTAGGAGGAAGAAGAAGAAGGGAGGGAAGGAGGGTAGGAGGAAGAGGAAAAGGGAGGAAGGATGGAAGGAAGAGAAGGAGGGAGGGAAGGAGGGTAGGAGAAAGAGGAAAAGGGAGGAAGGAAGGAAGGGAAGGAAGAGAAGGAGGAAGGGAAGGAGGGTAGGAGGAAGAGGAAAAAGGGAGGAAGGAAGGAAGGGAAGGAAGAGAAGGAGGGAGGGAAGGAGGGTAGGAGGAAAAGAATAAAGGGAGGAAGGAAGAGAAAGAGGAAGGGAAGGAGGGTAGGAGGAAGAAGAAAAGGGAGGAAAGAAGGAAGGAAGAGAAGGAGGGAGGGAATGAGGGTAGGAGGAAGAGAAAAAGAGAGGAAGGAAGGAAGGCAGAGAAGGAGGGAGGGAAGGAGAGTAGGAGGAAGAAGAAGAAGGGAGGGAAGGAGGGTAGGAGGAAGAAGAAGAAGGGAGGGAAGGAGGGTAGGAGGAAGAGAAAAAGGGAGGAAGGAAGGAAGGAAGAGAAGGAGGGAGGAAAGGAGGGTAGGATGAAAAGGAAAAGGGAGGAAGGAAGGAAGGGAAGGAAGAGAAGGAGGGGAGGGAGAGAAGGAGGAAGAAGGAGCGAGAGAAATGATGTGAGACATAAAGAAAGAGAGGAAGTAGAAAGAGAAATAAATAACATGTACAGGAAGAGAAGGTGATTGAGAGGAGTTGATTGATTGAGTGAGTGAGTGAGTGAGAGAAGGAGTGAGAGGAGGATGGTGAGAGGAGAAAGAGATGGAGTGAGAGCGGGAGGGAAAGAGAAGTGTATGAAAAGGGAGGATAATAGCGAAAGTGGAGGATTGAGAAGAATTGGAAGAGAAAATGGATGTGCGAACGGAAGAGGAACAGAAGGAAGGAGAGGAAGAATGAGTGGAAAAAGAGAGAGGAGAAGAGTTAGGAAGGTAGAGAGAGAATAACAAGGAAAAGAAGAAGGTAACGAGAATGAATAATGAAGAGAATGTAAAATGGACGAAGGAAAAAAGAGTTGAAGAAGAGAGGGGGTGAATGAGTGAGAGAGCGAGATACGAAGAGAGAAAAAGAGGAGTAGAAGAAGAAGAAATGGAGTGAGTGAAGCAAAATAGATGAGTGGAATGAGGGATTGGGGAGGAAGGGAGTGGAGGACAAGGAGTGGAAAAGAGGGAGAAGGAAAAACAAGGAGGATAAATAAGACAGGAAGAAAAAGAGAGCGAGTAGAGGAGACAGTGAGTGAAGGAAGCAGGTAGAGAGGGAAGAGAAAGAGAAAGCGAGATAGATAGATAGATAGGTAGGTAGATAGATAGATAGGTAGGTAGATAGATAGATAGATAGATAGATAGATAGATAGATAGATAGATAGATAGATAGATAGATAGATAGATAGATAGATAGATAGATAGATAGATAGATAGATAAATAGACAGATTGAGAGATAGATAGATAAATAGATAGATAGATAGATAGATAGATAGATAGATAGATAGATAGATAGATAGATAGATAGATAGATAGATAGATTGAGAGAGAGAGAGAGAGAGAGAGAGAGAGAGAGAGAGAGGAGAGAGAGAGAGAGAGAGAGAGAGAGAGAGAGAGAGAGAGAGAGGAGAGAGAGTGAGAGAGAGAGAGAGAGAGAGAGAGAGAGAGAGGAGAGAGAGAGAGAGAGAGAGAGAGAGAGATTGAGAGAGAGAGAGAGAGAGAGAGAGAGAGAGAGAGAGAAGAGAGAGAGAAGAGAGAGAGAGAGAGAGAGAGAGAGAGAGAGAGAGAGAGAGAGAGAGAGAGAGAGAGGGAGAGAGAGAGAGAGAGAGAGAGAGAGAGAGAGAGAGAGAGAGAGAGAGAGAGAGAGAGAGAGAGAGAGAGAGAGAGAGAGAGAGAGAGAGAGATAGATAGATAGATAGATAGACAGATAGATAGATAGATAGATTGATAGAGAGAGAGAGAGAGAGAGAGAGAGAAAGGGATATATATATATATATATATATATATATAAATATATATATATATATATATATATATATATATATATATATATATATATGCAGAAAAACCCCCACTGGGAAATAAGAAGCTTATTTCTCAGTGGTTTTTTCTGCATATTATTTTCACGTGTGCCTTGTGAATTACTGCAATATATATATATATATATATATATATATATATATATATATATATATAGAGGGAGAGAGAGAGAGAGAGAGTAAAGGAAGAGAGTAGCTGGAGTTTTGAGTGAGAGGCGGGGAGAGTAGGTCAGAGAGGAAGAGGCGGGGGAAAGCGAGGAGAAATGGGCAGAGGGAAGTAGGGAAGAGGAAAGAGACAGAATGAAGAAGCGATTGAGAGGGGGAGAGGGGGAGGACATATTTGTAAGAGAAAAAGAAAAAAAAAACGGGAGAGAAATAGCGTGACAGCCGAGACAAAAAAAAAAAAAAAAAGAGTGATAATTCCTTTACCAGATCGTGGTCACAATCTTTTTTTTTTAATGCGGTTTAGAAGAAAAAATATCAGTTTTGCTCTCGATGGTCAATAATATTGCTTGTCAAACAAGGTGGGACCTCTTCTTCGACTTTTGGTCCCCATGAAAGAGCCCTAGTTTGTATACAGAACATGAAATATGACCTACCACGATTATGTCACATAGTTATGCCGCCCATCTAAGAAAAAAAATATCAGTTTTGCTCTCGATGGTCAATAAGATTGCTTCTCAAGCAAGGTAGGACCTCTTCTTAGAATTTTGGTCCCCATGAAGAAGCCCTAGTTTTTGTGTACAGAACATGAAATATGACCTACCACGATTATGTCATATAGTTATGCCGCCCATCTAAGAAAAAAATATCAGTTTTGCTCTCAATGGTCAATAAGATTGCTTTTCAAGCAAGGTAGGACCTCTTCTTAGACTTTTAGTCCCCATGAAGAAGCCCTAGTTTTTGTGTACAGAACATGAAATATGACCTACCACGATTATGTCATATAGTTATGCCGCCCGTCTAAGAAAAAAATATCAGTTTTGCTCTCAATGGTCAATAAGATTGCTTTTCAAGCAAGGTAGGACCTCTTCTTAGACTTTTGGTCCCCATGAAGAAGCACTAGTTTTTGTGTACAGAACATGAAATATGACCTACCACGATTATGTCATATAGTTATGCCGCCCATCTAAGAAAAAAATATCAGTTTTGCTCTCGATGGTCAATAAGACTGGTTCTCAAGCAAGGTAGGACCTCTTCTTAGACTTTTAGTCCCCATGAAGAAGCCCTAGTTTTTGTGTACAGAACACGAAATACGACCTACCACGATTATGTCACATAGTTATGGCGCCCATCTAAGAAAAAAATATCAGTTTTGCACTCGATGGTCAATAAGATTGCTTCTCAAGCAAGGTAGGACCTCTTCTTAGACTTTTGGTCCCCATGAAGAAGCCATAGTTTGTGTACAGAACATGAAATATGACCTACCACGATTATGTCACATATTTATGCCGCCCATCTAAGAAAAAAATATCAGTTTTGCTCTCGATGGTCAATAAAACTGGTTCTCAAGCACAGTGGGACCTCTTCTTTGACTTTTGGTCCCCATGAGGAAGCCCTAGTTTGTGTACAGAACATGAAATATGACCTACCACGATTATTTCATATAGTTATGCCGCCTGTCGGCGTCCCTGCAATGTGTAGCTGTGAATCAAGCGAAGCGCTCCATGCGTCAGAGCTATCAAAAAGTTTGAATGGCTCATACGAGGCTTCATTCAGTTCAGTCTTGCCCGCCACTCGTAATGTTTTGTTCATAGATCTGTCTCTCTCTCTCTCTCCTCCCTCTCTTTCTCTCCATCGCTCTCTCAAGCAATCACACACGTCCGTGTCAAAGTCAAACGGAAAGGCGCATAAAGACACACACACACACACACACACACACACACACACACACACACACACACACACACACACACACACACACACACACACACACACACACACACACACACACACACACACACACACACACACACACACACACACACACACACACACACACACACACACACACACACACACTCAAGCACACGACTCGGTGGCGCGGTTGGTAGAGTCCCTGACTGTCACTATGGCGGTCTGGGTTCGAACCCCCCCCTAGGGCTGAAATAATTTCAGTATCGCTGCGC
>NC_134796.1:1792579-1797579 GCF_046742065.1 Oratosquilla oratoria | reverse complement strand
TAAATATATATATATAAATAAATGAATAGATAAAAGGATAAATATATGAATAAGTAGATAAACTTATTGATCAATAGATAAAAAAAATAAAATATGATAAATAAATAAATAAATGAATAAATAAGTAAATAAATAAATACATAGATATTGATTGATAAGCAAATAAATGAATAGATAAATAAGCAACTAATATATAAATAAATAAATAAGTAAATAGATAGATAGATAAATAAGATAAATATATAAACAGATAAATGAAAAAGTAATAAGTGTATAAATAAAAGAATAGATAAACTTATAATGAAATGGCAATTTCTCCTTTGTCAATAGCCACCCCTGATGTCGACATACAATTTCAATCACCTTTGGGAATATTCTTTGGGCGTTAAGATTTTAAAACTACAACGTTCTTGACGAAAGTTCGAGCAGCACAAATGGCATCAATTTCACCAAATTCGTCAATAAATATCAGCACTGACAGGATTCGCTGTTGTTGAGGACAGCACAAATTCTTCCCAGTTTCTTTCGCTTTAACAGCTGCAATTTATTTCGCGTTTGTCACCACAACATGGTTATATTTATCACCATTATCTCTGTGTTCCCTGTATCCGTCGTATCGGATGGGCATCAAGTTTGATTTAGTGTTATATAAATCATTATCATGCCTCGCTCGTTGTATGGTTTATTCTTCTTGACAACAGGGAATTATTTTTGATTTAGGGTGTGTTGACACGGGAAGAGTAGCTGGCGCAGTGGTAAACCTTCATGAATTTCTGAGAACAAAAAATCCCAATTCATTGCATCAGGGTCTTACTTTCCATATCTTTGAGTTTGATTTCGAATATACTGCACTTTTTCTATATTATTCATAGAGTGGTAATATGTAGCCATTTTGTTTATACAATCCCAATTTATTCTTGTACAGCTCTGTGGTTATATATTGAATAGAAAAATAAAATAAAATAAAAATAAAAGGCATCGACTCTGATCATTGACGGATGGCGTCCTGGCGGTTTGACGTCATCAACAGAAGCAATATATGTATGTATATGTATATATATATATACATATATATATCTATATGTATATATATGTATATGTATATATATATATATATGTATGTATACATATATAGATATATATGTCTGTATATTATATTTTCTGAAATGAAGAATAATTACTTGATTCGTTGTACCACTAACGCAATCCTAACATAGATGAGGCTGAGAGGTTTCGTTTTTATAATCTTTTATTTGTAATTTTGAGATGATCTCCCTCTTCATATATCCTGAACTACATTTATTTCTTGCAGAGTTTTGTTTAATTTTCTAACTAGTTACAACGTGGGACTTTTTACAGCGACATCCTTTTGTATTTGATGAATCAGCCTGTCTGAGACACTGAGAAGGAATGGAAGGAGGAGAGAGGTATTAGGAGTGGAACAGGAACGAGATTTGGGGCGGGACGGAAGGAAAAGAGGCGGGATTATGGTGGAAGGAAGAGGAAGAGGAGCTCGTGGTGGTGACGGTGAAAACAAAAGGTGTATTGACATCGGTGAGCAAGAAGAAAAAATAGTGCTTGGTTTTCGGTGGCAGAGTTGATGACGATAGTGATGGAGATAGTGGGAGTGGAGGGAAAGGAGAGGGCAAGGAGGAGGGAGAGGGGAAAGAGGACTATGAAGAGAGGAGACGGGTGATTGTGGTGGTGGTAGTGGTGGAGGAGGAGGGAGAAGAGGAGGAGAAGAAGAATAAGAAGAAAAAGAAGAAGAAGAAAACGACAACAACGACGATGACGACGACGATGATGACAGCAACGACAAAGAGAACGAATATGCAAGAAGACTTTCCCTGCATGGAGAATTGGTGACTTCGAAGACGACTTTGATGGAGAGAGACACGCAGCCGAGTGTGACTCAGGAGCAAAGGAAAGGATAAAAAGAAACAGAAACAGAGGATGGTTATATATGCATATACATCAATGTGTATATATATATACATATATATATATTTATATATATATACACACATATATATGTATATATATGTATATATATATGTATATATATATATATATACTGTCTGTCAGTTTGTTGTTTGTTCACAAACTCCTAGGGTTTTGGAGACAGACCCCCATAACCATATATATTCTGATACTCTGTCACTCCAGGTACTTGGATAACTATATTTCATTTCCCATCCCCCCAATAAAAATATATTGGTTAGGGTTAAGGGTTAAAGTTAGGTGGAATATGGTGTGGTAACACCCCACTACTGTAGTTTTCCCTTAACGTGCATAGCATTTTTGTGACATAAAAATTACTATGATTAAACGAACCATTGTATGTGTCCATAAATATTATTTTCATTTGTGAAATTAATGTTGTCAGAAATTATGATAGCCTTTGTAAGGAGAAAGCATGTAAATGTAAAATGATTGTATGATTTATTTGATTTCATCGCGGGTGGGCGAGTTGTATAATATCTAAAGTTATACTTTCTTCCAAGTTTACTTTTATTCCGACTATATATACATACATAATATATACTCGTACACACACACACACACACATATATATATATATATATATATATATACATATATGTATGTATATATATATATATATATTTATATATATATGTATATATATACATATTCATATATATATGTATATATTCATATATATATGTATATATGTATATATATACATACATATCCATATATGTGTATATATATTCATATATATACATATATATGTATATATAAATTCGTATATATGTATGTATATATATATATATATATATATATATATATATATATATATATATATATATATATATATATATATATATATATGCTAAAGTAGTGAACACACGTACCCGTGTTCTTATTAGCATATATATATATATATATACATATATATATATATATATGTATAATGAAACACACCCTGACACATTCATATACACGGATTCATCCAATTTCATATACACATGCACGTGTATAAGTACATACACATGTACATGCACAAGCAAAAGCACATCGACATACAATGCAGATACGCATACATATGGGGCGTACATACATATACACATACCTGTATACATAACATACACATATGCATGCATACTGTTTATTCATGTACAGGCAAATGCAAATGCATATGCTGAAGTTCATCCTCATGCAAATGGTTATATCTGCTCCTTAGTAATCAGGCAGAAAGGTACACGCATATACACACCAATACGCGTACAGGCACACACACACACACACACACACACACACACACACACACACACACACACACACACACACACACACACACACACACACACACACACACACACACACACACACACACACACACACACACACACACACACACACACACACACACACACACACACACACACATCTGCATCTTCATTCACGCCCATCCACCCACACAAAACCACACCCACAATCCCGGCTACATTTGGACCCGCATCCACGCCCACGCCCTTTTCTCACTCAACTTTCTATTTTGTGGGAAATTGATTCTCCAGGTCGTTCGGATTGCGTTGACACTAGAGTGGACAAGGGAATCGAAACATGGTGATTGAAATCTGCTTGCATTAATTCGGACAAAGGAACAATGGCAAGGGGTTGGTCGACTCACGTAATTCTTATTTGCACTTGAATCTTTCTCCTCTTGAAGGGCAACGGTATACCATCCTCGTTGTGAAACGAATGATTATGCCTATTAGGATAATTACGAGTCTATGTGTAATGACTCTGGCGGGGAGTGGACCAGGAAGGAAGAATACAAGGGGGAGGTGAATCCTCATCAATCATGTCATTATTTTCGAAGAAAATAATAATTACAAAGTCGTGGGACAGATGGTCACTCCATGCTCTGACGTCACGTCGTTGTTCTTGCGCGATATACGATGATATCGGGTTGAGTCCACTCACAAAACATATTCCGTGTTACTTATATGTTATTTCTCTGAGTCCATGACATAGAATTCACTCATTACAATGACGTCATACCTTACCGTGTTGTCACAAATTTATTACGTGGTACAGGTGCAAGAAATATATGATCCATTCATTCTATGAGATGATACCATGTAGCATCAGTCGAACTAAATCATACGAACACAATTCAATGAATTCATACAAATTTGCAATATATGTGGTCCAGTAGCACACATCACAACACAGGCTCTTTCTTGTCACATTCTGTCTGGTCTCCCTTGTCCACGCTTCCCATCTTGCGGCGTCCACTCAGTAACACACGTGCACCATCGCTTATCAGTCGTTCACACTAACTTACCTGCCCAATTCCACTTCCTCTCTTATACCGCCTCTATAATATATTTCACTCTAGTCTGCTCTCTTACCCAACTTAGTCTCCTTCGGTCTCTCAGCGTTATTACCATCAATGATCTCTCCATTCTCCTCTGTGCATTCTTTAGCTCTGTCTCCATCACCTTCCTCAGTTTCCAAGTCTCACACCCGTAGATTATTGCTGGTAGAATGCATTGATTGTAAATTTTACGTTTCATACATGAAAGTAGAGAGCTTTTCGGGATTTTATTATACTTACTAAACATTTTCCAACCAATTGTAACACATTTTTTTATTTCATTATCATGATCTTTGGTCACTTTCACCATCTGGTCTAAATAATTGTACTCTTCAACTTCTTTAAGACTCTCACCATCGATTATAATCTCTTTACTTTGAACTTTCGTGTTGAACATTACTTTGGTTTTACTCTTATTTATTTTTAAACCTACTTTGAGACTTTCCGTGTTCAAATTACTCAGCATAACTTGCAAGTCTTCTGCTCTTTCTGAAATAAGAATAATGTCATCCGCAAATCTTAGGTGGTTCAAATATTCGATATTAATCTTCAAACCTTTCTCTTCCCAGCTTAACCTTCTGAAAATCTCTTCCAAGCAAGCTGTAAATAATTTGGGTAAAATTGTATCGCTTTGCCATACTCCTTTCTCGAT
>NC_134796.1:1782579-1787579 GCF_046742065.1 Oratosquilla oratoria | reverse complement strand
ACTGGGTATAAGGGTAATCACACTCCAACCCCCGATTAATTGGCGGTATCATCCACCTTCAGAACTTTTCCCGCCGGGAAAATAATTTTTGCAAGATATTTTGTTTTCTAAAAAAAAAAAAAGAAAAAAAAAAAAAAAAAAAAAAAAAAATCAGAGAATGTCTATTTGACGTGATATATCAGATTCCTTTCAAAAATCTGCCGACTGCGAATCTGCCCAAACAGCTGGAGGACAAATACTTTAGTGTTATAACGCCTTAAAGTTTCTGGAACCTAGAGGAACAAAGTACAAGATCCTCATCATGTACAGAAACAAATAACAGAGAGACATTTACAGCAAATGACTTGGATTTTATTAATTTATTTAATCTAATCTAATTACTTAGTTATTTAAAATATTTCATTCAATTTCAATCTTGAGGATTCAAACTGTATTACATGCAATTGTGTCAACCGGAAGTTCTCTGCGGTTGACAAAGCTGTTTCTATTTTTAGATTCGCTTTGTGTCGTTATCTATCGTTATTCTAAATAAGTGATTTGTTAGAAAGGATGGTTTGCTGTTTAAAAATATTATCATATCATCATGGGTGATATGATCTGGGTAGAATGGTTTGCTGTTTAAAGATATTATGATATCATCACGGGTAAACTTTATATAACGACTAAATTTGACTGATTAGATATGATACAAATTAATTAGAAATCAGCAAACGGGGTCTAGCCAATATAAAACAAACATGAACGACATTCTAGAAAACAACCCTTGAAAAGAAATGATCTAAGGACGTCAGTGAATGACTCGAATATTTTTTGTTACAGTACTGTAGAACATAAAATAGGCGACTACAAGAGACCATAAGGCCTACACAAGGTAGTTCCATGCCCATAATCATCTATCATTCCTTTCCATAAAATCTTTCATCCATCTCTTAAAACAAACAATTGTTTCACTGATGTCTACATGTTTACTAAGTCTACTCTATTCCTTCACTACTCGATTGGAGAACCAGTTCTCGCTTATTTCTTCTTAAATCTAAAAATGTCCAATTTTAACCTATTGCTGGAGTTGGAATGCAAAAGAGAAAATACCTTTTACATATTTAGATCATGACATAATCACATCACTAATAACCTTGGATTTATTTAAGGAGATATGGCAATATTCAGGAATCTATATATGAAACAAATGAGAATCTCAACTTTGTTTAACCACTGGGTTTCAGAATGCATGATCCATTAAACAAGACAAGATAGAAACAATGCAATAGACGTCTACAAAAAGAGGAAAGGAAAGAGGAGATCAAATTACTCCAGACAAACAATGAGAGACATAGAAAAAAATAACTATCTTACAAATCGTAACTGCAAATGAAAGATAACACAGGAAAAATTTATATGTATACACACACACACACACACACACACACACACACACACACACACACACACACACACACACACACACACACACACACACACACACACACACACACACACACACACACACACACACACACACACACACATACACACACACACACATATATACATATATATATATACACACACACACACACACACACACACACACACACACACACACACACACACACACACACATATATATATACATATATATTTATATATGTATATATATGTATATTTCTATATATATATACACATACACACGCGTTGGTTTTGTACAGTGTTGAACTTAAACCCAATTTTCATTTACTCTATTCCTCATCAACGTTATACGTTCTATAAAAACCGGACAATATTTAAGGAGCTATAGGTAAAAAATTACTTTCATATATTCAGCGAGTTTGACCTTATCACGCTCAATGGGGACAAACATGGACCATTTCCCACATAGAATTGATACTTTGATGTTAATTGGTTCAATCGATTTGTTACTAACGAACAAAAACATTATATATAAGAAAGAAATACGACCAATACCAGAACCTCGCACCTTGATACGGTTGATGTGAGGTAAGTACTAAACAGGATATTGGACGCGAGTCGCACTATACTGGTTTGGACCACCTGTCAAGAGGGGGATCATGACGTCATCAATTTAATATCGCCTAAAGGCATTGGGTACATTTTCCTTTGTGGTAGAGTGATCATGATATTTCGTGTATACTGATTAAATGTGAGAGATCAGATTTCGATGGAGAGGACCTGAAAAATCTTTTCTATTAGGTTATGTCGAAAGATTTTTCTGTTGTGTACGCATCACTCCTCATATTTATGGTGAGTTGATAAATCTTCGTTATTCAACTCGGCTAGATGGAGTCAGAGGGTAATATATTAATCCTTGCCGAAATTTTTTATTCCATTTTTCGTTTGCTAGCAACATTACAGCAAAACACCAGGAACAAATGACATGAATTTTTCATGAAATGCCCCAATGGAACCAATATGATACAGCAACAGAGTCAAAATCAAGGTTGCCAATAACGTAATATATGTTTTTGAGTTAAATTTTTTAAAACCTTATCAATTGACTATAATTCATCAACAAAACTGCCAATATATATATGTATGTATATATATATATATATATATATATATACATATATATATATATATATATATATATATATATATATATATATATTTAAGATTATTTCAGACAAATGAGAGAGAATGTGGGTGGGGAAGGGCAAACGAAGATGTGTTAGGAATAGAGTTTATTGCCCTAACGTTGCGACCAACTTGGTCTTCTTCAGAGGACTACAGCAATACAGACGGATCACAATTCTTATATTCGTAGTGAGAGGGAACCCGCCAAAGTATGAGCGTCATGTTTTCCCTTTGGCTAACGATTTAATTATTAGGACACTTGCTGCTTTCGAGAGGCATTTAAATCCATCTCTGTCGTTGTTGTTCTTGTTGGCGGCGATATGTGCAGCTTCCACAGTTTTTCTCATTTTCTTCTCAAATCCCTCGTGTAGAATTTCTGCGTTGTTCCAATCAGGTAGATGTCCACATTTGTCCAGGTGACGAACCAGGGAGTTAGATGTTCTATGAGCCCTGAGATCGTTTTTGTGCTCATTCAAGCGTTTATTGAACCCTCGACCTGACTCACCGAAATAAGATGATGGACAACCGTTGCATGGAATACGGTAAATGACACTGAGATTATTACGCATATTATTATGTTTCTTAAATATTTTTCCTATTTTATTGGAAGATATTTTTGCTATATTTATTCCACCTTTTAACAAATAATCATCAATAGCTATGGTGTTTATAGAATTAGGGACAGAAATAAAATGAGACTTATCCTTTCCCGGGGTCCGGACGTTTGAGCCATCGTAGATCTTCTTGGCTTTCCTCGTTGTCCTGGTGATCAAACCTCCGGGGTATTTCAGCTTCCTAAAGGTATTCTTGATGTAAGTAAGTTCATCCTCTAGGAATTCTTCACTGCAGATACGAAAAGCTCTGAGAAAGAAACCTATTAGAACACCCGTTTTAACACGTCTGCTGTGTGCTGAAAAATAATGGACAAAGTCGTCCCTATTGGTGGGTTTCCTGTACACCGAGAAACTTACCTGTTGAGAACCTCTGTGTATCAACGTGTCTAAAAATGGTAGATTACACTCTTTTTCTAGTTCAACTGTGAATTGAATGTCTTTATTCACAGCGTTGAGTCTTCTCAACTTATTTTCTATATTAGTTCTTTTTGGCATCACCACGATTATGTCATCCACGTACCTTAACCAAGTGGTACCTCTTCCCATGATGTTGATGTATTTGTCCATTTCTAATACTTCCATGAATAAACATGCCATGACAGCAGATAATGGACTCCAAATTTGACCTCTAATCTGTTTAAATTCAATGTTGTTAAACATAAAATATCCAAATTTGACACACATGGAAATAAGTTTTATATAATCAGATCTTGGGACTGGAAGGATATCATCATCGATATCTGTTGTTACTTTCTTCACTGCTTCTAGGGCATCAAAAATAGAAACATTTGTGAATAACGCTGTTATATCGAAGCTTGCCAACTTTTTATCACTTACATTTAGATCTTTAAGTCTCTGGATCAGGTCGGAAGAATTTCTTAAATGGGCCCCGCTGATGGAACCGATGACGTTGGAAAGGGGTTTTGCCAGACATTTCGCTAGTCTGTGCGGAGCGCTACCAATCAGCGATGGTAAGAGAAAGGTAACCCTACCCTTCTGGCTGGTAAGTAGATTAAATAAGGATTATGTTGTACTAGAACAAAAACTTAAACGTAGGCTACTTTGGTTATGTAATAACAGTGATTGGAACAAATTGGAAAGGAATGACTTTGTGACCAACCTTTCAGACAGACAGCTATCTAAAGACGAGAAATTGGTACTGTCTTTGGGACTTAAATTTGATATAGGAGGAAAAGGTAAGGACTACAAGAGAAATGTGAACAATAATTATAAATGGTCTGAGAACGAAGTTGATAAAGGTTTCACCCAAGGGGTAATAACATGTTACCAAGCCTTGGCCGATTGTAATCGTTTTGTTATTCCCAAAAGATTTAGAGAAGTCCTTCAGACTTTGAGTAATGATAATGACATTATTATCACCCACGCCGACAAAGGCGGCGGAGTAATTATTTTAAATAAAATTGACTATCTGGACAAAATGTCCGATCTTTTGAATGATGAATCAACATACGAAAGACAACCGGCCGGCAACGCTGATATAGAATCAGCAAGATTCAACACAGAAGCGAGAAAAATCCTACGTAAATCAACCAGGGGAAAAAAGTTGTTAGGATTACTAGAAGAAGCTCCAAAACCCCCGTTAATGTACGGTCTACCTAAAGTACATAAGGTAAATATCCCCATGAGGCCCATAACTTCAGGGATTGGTAGCGCTCCGCACAGACTAGCGAAATGTCTGGCAAACCCCTTTCCAACGTCATCGGTTCCATCAGCGGGGCCCATTTAAGAAATTCTTCCGACCTGATCCAGAGACTTAAAGATCTAAATGTAAGT
>NC_134796.1:1762579-1777579 GCF_046742065.1 Oratosquilla oratoria | reverse complement strand
TCTGCCCCCCTCCCCTCCCCTCCCCTCCCCTCCCCTCCCCTCCCCCGGCCTCGTCAGCTGAATGGATCCATTCAACCGGATTCCCAGGCACATGCAAATGCCACCACCCCCTCCCTCCCACTCCCACTCCCTCCGGTGCATAAATTCCCGTCATTTGATTCCCGTCTCTCGTAGGAATTCCAAAACGGGAACGCAAATTCAAAATCTTTTCCTCTTCCTTTTCCTCGTCGTCGTCTCTTCGATGAACACGCGCTGGTCCATCAGACGAATTCGTTCAAATTAGAGAAATATCTCACTTCTGTGTGGTTAAAGCGTGTCTTAGATTACCCGCTTGTGGTACAAAAAAGACAAAAAAAAAAAACGTTTACTGTTTGGTGGTTTCATTCGGTTGACGTAAAACATTTCTGGTAAAAAATATGATATATTTTACTTAATCTTCCCATCCCTCCCGTGAAATGTGGTGGAAAGAGGTGGCTATGTATATCATGTATATACACTGCAACTCCTTTGGTAAGGAGCCAAATCCACAGATTTGATCTTGACTGACATTACACAATCTTTTTTTTCAGTTTGGGGAACGTCATCGTATAAATTACCGGATGAAAAGAAACAAAGTTATCTTAACCCATTCAACTCCGATGACAAGATGTCTTGTCATTTGGTCAAATAAAACAAAAAATCATAAAACACCAAAATGTTTGATCAAACACCAGAAAAATATGACGTCAGTCCTCGTTTCGCTCGCGAGCGAAACGAGGACTGACGTCATATTTTTCTGGTGTTTGATCAAACATTTTGGTGTTTTATGATTTTTTGTTTTATTTGACCAAATGACAAGACATCTTGTCATCGGAGTTGAATGGGTTAACCCTTTCTATACGATGGCGACCGTTTGTAAACCATATTCTTGGTAATGTAAAGCACAACCATTACACCACGTTCAGCACTGCATGGTAAGGTACAAAGACTGCATCAGTCCCAAAGGGTTAGCCCGGTGGTCCTAGATTGAGTCAAGGCTGAGAACTACGCCCCTGGGGGAGCGTCGGGGAGGGGAACTCGAGGAAAGATGAATAGAATCATCTGGATTAGTTAGAATAAGGTATTTAAAGGTTGTCATTGTGATGGAGAGCTTCTGAGACTGAGGTAAGACAAGTCGCCGGAGGCAGAAGGAGTGAAAGGTCCGAGTCTCTTTGTCGCTTCATTTTCAATCTTTTAATCCCGTTCAATTGATGATGATGATGATGATGATGATGATGATGATGATGATGATGATGATGATGATGATGATGATGATGATGATGATGATGATGATGATGATGATGATGATGATGATGATGATGATGATGATGATGATGATGATGATGATGATGATGATGATGATGATGATGATAATGATGATAATAATGATGATGATGATGATGATGATGATGATGATGATGATGATGATGATGATGATGATGATGATGATGATGATGATGATGATGATGATGATGATGATGATGATGATGATGATGATGATGATGATGATGATGATGATGATGATGATGATGATGATGATGATGATGGATAGGAGGAAGAAGAAGAAGAAATAGAAGAAGAAATAGAAGAAGAAGAAGAAGAAGAAGAAGGAGAAGAAGAAATAGAAGAAGAAGAAAAAGAAATAGAAGAAGAAGAAATAGAAGAAGAAGAAATAGAAGAAGAAGAAGAAGAAATAGACGAAGAAGAAATAGAAGAAGAAGAAGAAATAGAAGAAGAAGAAGAAGAAGAAGAAGAAGAAATAGAAGAGGAAGAAGAAATAGAAGAAGAGGAAGAAGAAATAGAAGGAGAAGACGAAATAGAAGAGGAAGAAGAAGAAATAGAAGAAGAAATAGAAGAAGAAGAAGAAGAAGAAGAAGAAGAAGAAGAAGAAGAAGAAGAAGAAGAAGAAGAAGAAGAAGAAGAAGAAGAAGAAGAAGAAGAAGAAGAAGAAGAAGAAGAAGAAGAAGAAGAAGAAGAAATAGAAGAAGAAGAAATAGAAGAAGAAGAAATAGAAGAAGAAATAGAAGAAGAAGAAATAGAAGAAGAAGAAATAAAAGAAGACGAAGAAGAAATAGAAGAAGAAATAGAAGAAGAAGAAGTAATAGAAAAAGAAGAAGAAGAAGAAAAAATAGAAAAAGAAGAAGAAATAGAAAAAGAAAAAATAGAAGAGGAAGAAGAAATAGATAAAGAAGAAGAAATAGAAGAGGAAGAAATAGATGAGAAGAAACAGAAGAAGAAGAAATAGAAGAAGAAGAAGAAATAAAAAAAGTAGAAAAAAGAGAAGAAGAGGAGGATGCAGGACCAGCAGCGTCATTATTAGTCCCAAAAAGTGACGTCATGGCTGCCGAAAAAGTCTCATCATCATCAACGACTGGTCCCATTGAGAGGACCTGCAAAACTTGAGCTCAGATAAGTATTCTGTCACACACTTTCCAAACTCAGGACACAGTTCTTCTCGCATAATCTCTCATGTTTGGCACCTTCCGTCCCGGGCTAATGAGGCTTTATTCTTTTATTATGGCTTCCGTTGTACCATTTAGTTCACCTCCGTGGCACTCTTGTCTTCTAATAACGTGGACAGACATTTGTCATTGATATCCGAACGTATTCGGTAAAGATGGCGGCTTTGGCTGAAGTTAGGCCGAGGGGTTTCTGGTGTAAGCGCCTCGTCTTATTACAAAAGTGGAAACAAAACACTAAGAGAAGTGAAGTTGGTTTTAAGTCTTCTAGAAACCAAGATGTCTGACCTTGACCTCTTCCATGTCGTTTGGGACATTTCCTTTTGATCTTGTTGTTGCCTGGCAAGTCTATTCAGCTTGGTGTGACTCCATTGGTAATTAAAGTGTTAGAGAAACTACCAATATAAGACCCTCTGAGTTGGTTTTCCATAATACCGATTCCTTTGCGAGATACAGCACTGTCCTCTTCATGCATTGTTGTCCTAAAGGCTATGTTACAGGTGAAGAACTTAGGATCAAAGGCGCATACCTACAACCAAAGACAGTTTTCTTTCATGCCAAGTATTCAGACAACCAGGGTAAGTGGAAGGTATCACAGGTAACTCTTAGGGATCGAACTCGAGCCTAATGGGACACAGTGCTCAGAAAGAAGAGCTACAATGAATTAGAAACTCTCATAATATTGTATGATACAAAGTATTTTCCAACAGTAACTGGTAATACAAGAACAGTCGTCTATATTTAGTAGACAACATCTTCATCTCAGAATAGTCCTCTTCGATTAAAAAAAAAATCACCCGGCTTTAGATACAAATACGCCTGTAAAGAGCGTTTCAGATTGTACCAGACTTACTCTCATCTCGTGATTTCTGTTTTCGTAGCCAAGTGTAATAAGTGGCAGTCATCGTTCTCCCTGACGAGTATCGAACAGGGATTACGTAAATTCACTACGAGGGTGAAGCTCGCTGTGCATCGACGTAGTACACATTTCACTGTTGATAAAATCACTTAAGTTTACTTTGACACATGGTTCAGTGGAGCGCCCGTGGAAGCGAGGAGAGTGGAGCGAGGAAGGAAGAGGAGGAGGAGGAGGAGGAGGAGGAGGAGGTGGTTAGGCGGCCTCTTGTATGGCGACAGCGTCTCGAAGTCATTCATCTCCACTCGAGGACAAAAAGCAACATTTATTACCCGGCTGCCGAGGGGTAAGAAGTCACGCGAGAGGCCTTAATATACAAAATCCGTTCGCGTCTGCTGAAAATCACATCGAGTCGACATGACGTCACGCCAGAGTAGACATGACGTCACGTCGCTCTCCCAAATTTTTTACGTTTGAATATGGGAAGACATGATCTAAACTCGCACTTCCCAGTCGTCTTACACATAAACAGAGTTTGTTTACTTAGAATCTGAGATTATGGGTTGCTTCTCGTGAGTATAGACTTAACCATAAATCATCCAACCAAATATGTCTTAACATAAGCACATATTCATGCATACAAGCAAATGCACGATATCTATATCTGTACATAGGAGAATGCAAATGTGATGTGAAGGTATGTATTTTTTGATGATCGTATGCAAATAGATTATCGCATGCATAATCCTCTACGCGAGTTCTTGGATACCACTAGTTATAAATCTACTTATGTACAACTGTAATGGTAATAGTAATAAAAACAATAACAATAAAAATAGCAATTATATTAATAGAAATGATAATGATAATGATAATGATAATGGTAATGATAATGATAATGATAATGATAATGATAATGATAATAATAATGATAATGATAATGATAATGATAATGATGAAAATAATAATAATAATATTTATAATAATAACAACAACAGCAACAATAATAATAATAATAATAGTGATAATGATGATGATAATATATCCACTCATCCGTATAGACAGTGAGAAATCCATTCGGGCTACTTCAAAATATCATTTACACATAAACACTCCCTAATCTCCTATCCCCCATCCACTCCCTTCCTTGCATCACAGTATCATCTATACACAACCATTCTCCACTTGCTCCTATCTCCTGCCTTCTCCCTTCATTGCTCAACAGACACTCCCTTCTTACTCAACGCTCCTTTCACCCCAACCATCCACCTCATCCTCGTCCGCCCCCTCATGTTCATTCCATCCAACCTAGCCTTCGACACCTCTTTTATTAATTTTTTCTTTACTCATTCTTTCCATGCGCCCAAACGATCCTAATACTCTTACCAACCCCATCTGCCATCTTCTTTTCCACCCCAACTCTCCTCCTCACCTCCTCGTTTCTCACTCTATCCAACCTAGTAGCCCCTACCATAATTCTCAGACATTTTGTCTCAAACACATTTAAATGTTTTCTCTCTATCTAATCCATGTCTTTGCCTCATACAGTGCTGTCGGCACAAGCATTCCCTTATATAATCTCTTTGCATACATTCCCAAATGCCTATTTCTCATGACACCTTTTAATCCCCCAAGGCACTTACTTGTTTCTCTCAATCTACAATGTACCTCCACCTCCATTCCTCCCTTCACTGCCACATGCGACCCCATGTGCCTAAAGCTATTGACTTCCTCCAGTCTCTCTCCTTTTAGTCATCTTTCCATATTGCTACCATCTTCTTCCCTTGTACATCTCATCACCTTACTTTTACACACATTTACCTTCAACTTTCTCCTATTGTATACCTTCCCAAACTCCGTCACCAGTTCCCTTAAGCGCAGTGTCGTCAGCAAACAACAACTGGCTCACCTCCCACTTTTCTCCAATTTCTTTAACACTCTCCAGTCCCCTGCCCATTAACCACGCATTTACCTCCTACACCACTCCATCCATGTTAAAATTGAACAGCCATGGCGACATAACACATTCCTTGAGCAGTCCCACCATTACCTCAAACCACTCGTTTTCTACATTTCCTATTCTAACACCGGCTATTCTCATAAAAACTCTCGACTACCCTCAACAGTTTTCCTCGAAATCCATCAAGGCCCCCCCCCCCAAAAAAAAAAAACACCCTTACCTTTTCTAAAAATTTCTCACTTACCTGCCTTACTATAAAAAGTTGATCCTAGTAATCCCTACCTTTCCTAACTCCGCACTGTTCCTCACCAACTATTCCCTCTATTTCTATCGTAATCCTCTCAACTAAAACCCTCCCATAACCCTTCCCAACTATACTCAACAAACTGATCGCTCTGAAACTGCTACACTCACACTTGTCCCCTTTTCTCCTGTAAAGCGGAATTATAAAGTCACTCCTTGAGTCCTTGATACTCTAGCCTCTCTTAGACATACATTAAACAATCTCACCAGCCAGTCCACTATTATTGTACCTCCATTCCTCAGACACTTTCTATGACACCAATCCAATTCAGGTGCCTTATCTGCTCTCATTATTTTAATAAGTACTTGAACCTCTTTTTTTTTTTATTTCTATCCCATTTTACTTACCCATCATAATGATGATAATAATCACGATAATAACAATAATGATTATTGTTACCATTGTTATTATTATTATTATCATTACTATTACTATTTTTGTTACTAGTATTAGTCTTATCATTATTTCTTCTGTTCTCTTTACCTCCTTCATTTGTTGCTTTTCTTCTCTCTTCTGAACGTAAGTCATGCACGAAAACATTATTTTCTTTCGTTGATATGTAACAAATAATATAAGATAAATTATAATCATTACAGCATCTTAGATAAATACCTAAGTAAGATGCTGTAATGATTATAATTTATCTTATATTATTTGTTTTTGTTTTGTTATCTTTTGTCTGTCTGATTTTCATTTATTATTATTTATATGTCAATTTATTATTATTTACTATTTACCTGTTTGTTTATTATTTAACTATACCTATGCATTCATTTATGTATTTTATTTGTTATTTACATTATTATAGTTTTTATTTATTGTTTTATTATTAATATGATTTTTTTTCGCATCCGACCTAGATATGGATCAAAAGGTCTCCTGTCGGCATGCTCCGCCTTTGTAATCCTTTGTAATAGAAAACGTTTTGTTACGTAATGAAAGAAAATTATGTTTTCAAACATAGCATACATATAATAGAAATTTGAAATAAAAAAATGTTGTGCTCCTTGAAAGGAACATTATACGCTCGTGGGTTCATTGTGTGTGATACGAAGAAGAATAAAACCATCTAAGGATAACAGGGATGGAAGAAAAGGTGGTTCTCGGTACAGAAGAGGTTATCTGAGATAAAAGGAAACGATATTAGGTTAGTTTCTCTTTCAACTCCTTTATTCCGGCGACAGATACAGTCCTGAAGTGCTTGATTTCAACCACTCTTGTGATGCAGACGATGTCATAATGTTAAGACAGCAAGGGAAGATTCAAAACAATGGATCTTAATTGGTGAAGCTTTAGATTTAAAAAGGAAATAGGCTGGTAATGGTTTATCGATAGAGTAATTAACAAATGGAATAGATTTAATGTAGACAGCGCCAAAGCTATTGGTTGCTTTACGAGAAGGTTAAATTACTTTATGGATGAGAATGATAGGCGGTAAGGAATGTAGAACTGCCTAGTATAGGCCTTATGGTCTCTTGAAGTCTTTTTTATTCTTATGTTTTTAACCCCTGCATTTAGATGACAGTATCTCTAGTACTAATAACTAGGTTCTAGCTTTTATTCATCTCGAAGTTGATCTCTGGGTTGTGGGAGTTGATGATGCAAAATATTCCATCACAAGGTTCAGTCCCCTGAAGGCTGATCATCAATCGAAGCCCATCTTTCAGGACAAAAGGCAATTTGTCATTACGTTGTCAAGTCTTCTAATCAACTAAAAAGCTTTGAAGGTGATAATGAAAATAGCCCTAGGATATTGGTACTGCAGTTGTCAACACACACACACACACACACACACACACACACACACACACACACACACACACACACACACACACACACACACACACACACACACACACACACACACACACACACACACACACACACACACACACACACACACACACACACACACACACACACACACACACATTATATACATATGTATATGAATATATATATATATATATATATATATTTATATGTATATATATATATATATATATATGTATATATATATATATATATATATATATATATACATATATATATATATGTGTGTGTGTGTGTGTGTGTGTGTGTGTGTATACACATATGTATATATACCGGTACGTATGTATATACACATATATGTAAATAATAAGTATATGCATATACGTATGTACGTATAAACTATAAAGCATACAAAAACAGAAATAATTAAGAGAGAGAAACAAAGAGACAGAAATGTAGACAGACGGACAAAGGGCTCCACAGGAGCGCCCGCAAGAAAAAAAAAAAAAAAAAAAGGAAATTTCTTTTCTTGCTAAAAGATGTGCAGAAACGCGTGGTTCGGTCGAAGCAGGAATCAGGAGCTTCTTGGGGTCGAGATCAACCTCCTGGGGAGCTTGTCTTCCCTCCAGGATTAACTTAACCTCTCCCAGAGACGAACAGTCCCTCAGATGTGAAAGGAGGAGGGGAAGTGGGCCGACGGATATGAGGAGGCAAGGGAGAAGGACCAGATATGGAGAAGTAATGAAGAGAAGGAGAAGGAGAAGGAGAAGGAGGAAAATGAGAAGGAGAAGGAGAAGAAATAGAAGGAGAAGGAGAAGAAGAAGGAGAAGGAGAAGGAGGAGAAGGAGGAGAAGGAGGAGGAGAAGGAGAAGGAGAAGGAGGAGGAGAAGAAGGAGAAGGAGAAGGAGAAGGAGGAGAAGGAGAAGGAGAAGGAGAAGGAGAAGGAGAAGGAGAAGGAGAAGGAGAAGAAGGAGAAGGAGGAGAAAGAGAAGTAGAAGGAGAAGGAGTAGGAGGAGAAGGAGTAGGAGGAATAGGGGGAGAAGGAGAAGAAGAAGAAGGAGAAGGAGAAGGAGAAGGAGAAGGAGAAGGAGAAGGAGAAGAAGGAAAAGGAGAAGAAGGAGAAGGAGAAGGAGAAGGAGAATGAGAAGGAGGAGAAAGAGAAGGAGAAGGAGAAGGAGGAAGAGGAGAAGGAGAAGGAGGAGGAGAAGGAGAAGGAGGAGAAGGAGAAGGAGAAGGAGAAGAAGGAGAAGGAGAAGGAGAAGAATGGAAGGAGAAAGGAAAAGAAGAGAAGGAGAAGGAAAGAGGAGAAGGATAAGGAGGAAGGAGAAGGAGGAGAAAGGAGGAGAAGGAGAAGGAGAAGGAAGGAGGAGAAGGAGAAGGAGAATGGAGCAGGAGGAGAAGGGAGAATGAGAATGAGAAGAGGAGAAGGAGAATGAGAAATAGAAGGAGGAGGAGAGAGAGAAGGAGAAGGAGAAAGAGAAGAAGGAGTGCGGAAAGAAGGAGAGAATAAGAGGAGGAGAAATGAGTAGAAGGAGACAAAAGGCACTAGAAAAGGAGAAGAGAGGAGAAAAAGTGTAATAGTTCGCGCGAAACGGAGGAGAAGGAGAAACGGAGGGTAAGTATGAGGAGAACTAGGATATGCAGGAAGAAGCTAAGGATGCAAAGGAAAAGGATGAAATAACGAGAAAGACGAGAACAGGACAAAGCAATAACGAAAACCACAAGAAAAAGGTAATTCATAAAAGAAAAGACGTAGATATAGAAGAAAGAAAGAAAGAAAACAAACAGAAAAAAAACAAACAGAGAGAGAAAGGAAGAAAAGGAAGGAGGAAAAGAAGGAGAAGAAAAAAAGAAAGAGGAGAGGAAAAGAGAAGGAAAAGAGAGGAGGCTCAGGCGTCAGAAAAGGAGGGAAAGGATTAGAAAGAAGAGGGGGAAGAAGAGGAGAAAGACTAGGGAAGAAAAGAGAGAAGAGGAGGAAGCAGAATAGGAAGAAAGAGAGGAAGAAGAAAAATAAGAAGAAAAAAATAAGAAGAGGAGGAGGAGGAGAATAAGAATAAGAATAAGAATAAGAATAAGAATAAGAAAATAAGAATAAGAAAATAAGAATAAGAAAATAAGAATAAGAATAAGAATAAGAATAAGAATAAGAATAAGAATAAGAATAAGAATAAGAATAAGAATAAGAATAAGAATAAGAATAAGAAGAATAAGAATAAGAAGAAGAAGAAGAAGAAGAAGAAGAAGAAGAAGAAGAAGAAGAAAAGAAGAAGAAAAGAATAAGAGAAAGAAGAAGAAGAAGAAGAAGAAGAAGAAAGAAAATAAGAGAGATAAGGTAAAGAAGAAAAAGAAGACGAGGAATATACAGAAGGAAGAGAAGAAGAGTTGTGAGAAGAAAGAAAATGCAAATTGCAAAACATAAACAAGAGACAAATGGTGGCGAAGAGAAACGGTTTAGAAAATAAGAGGAGGAAGACGAAACGAAAGGATGATAATACAAGAGGAACAAAGACAGGAGTTGGTCTGTTCAGAAACCAGGGTAAGAATGTTGTTGTTGTTGTCGTTCCTTAGACTGACTGGCCGAACAGTCCTGTCTCCCTTAGATGCTGCCATGACCGGATCTGAGTTTTCCCACAAACCCCTCATAGTATATATATACATCGTACACCAAAAACCCACTGTTGATTGGATAAAAAAAAAGAAAATAACGATTTCCGTATGTTTCGATCACTGGCTGTGATCCTCTTCAGCGGAAAACCGTGTATTTACTAATGTGTTACGACATTACTTGGCAGTGATATATACATTGTGTTATTGGCGTGCGTGACTGTCTACAATGGAGTCTTCCATAATGTGTTCTATAGTATGGTGTGGAGTGTTACATCTGGACGATTTCAGTATATTTCGATCACTGGCTGTGATTCTCTTCAGCGGAAAACCGTGTATTTACTAATGTGTTACGAGATTACTTGGCAGTGATAAATACATTGTGTTATTGCTGTATATAGTTGTGTACAATGCAGTCTTCCATAATGTGTTGTATAGTATGGGGTGAAATGTTACATCTAGGAAAGTTGCTTGTGTTGCGGTCATCCAGCGTTTTCTGGTAGCTTACAGGGGCTGGATGGCGGCCGCACTGCAGCCAGGCTAGGTGGGAGAAGGGAGAGGGGAGAGGAAAGATGAAAGAGGGAAGAGGGGGAGGGGTGGAAAGGAGGGAGGAGAGGTGGAAGAGGAAGAGGAGGAGAGGGAGTGGGGGGAAGGGGCATTCAGGTTTAGAAGGGAATTCATGTCAGAGGGAAATTCTTGTCATTACGTCAAGCGGCGGGCTGACCCCAAGGGAGGCCTGAAACGCGCTGCCCAAGCTAGTACTTAGTCACCCTCTTCACGTTTTCTATTTCCTCCCGTTTTCTAAACGCTTTTCTCGTCCTTTCTCGCCACTTCCTTTCTTCAGTTTTCGATGATCATGTTTCTCCTCCGTTCAGCATCTCTTCTCTGAAGACTAAATTATCTTTTTGTCTTTCTATGATCCGCATTATTTTCTCTAATCTAGAAATATCGGAAATGCTTTGGTCTCTAGTCTATCCACTCTGACGGGAAATAGGTTTGCCACCAATATAAGAAGCCACAAATTTTAGGGAGTTTTCCTTACAAGCCCATAGGTAGAATACCAGCTACTCGTCATGGAGAGTTCTGTTTCACACTCTTTATTGACTTATCTATTCTTCTTTAAACCTACATCCCAGCGGCGTACCTCGAAAACTCTGTTCTTGTAGAGGCCAGAATTTGACTGGAGAGTTTACCTTGGACTACAAAGGTCGGGACTATTTTGTTGAACTACCTACAGCGCGACACTGTGTCGCCAGGCAATTCTATTCAGCTTGAGGATAGCCCCACACTGAAAGGATGATGTGAACATCACTTCCTCTATGCTTAATTCCCATCATTGAGATGATGAATTTGGACATTTTGTTTTGGATTCCTGAAGAGAGTCTGCATCGTCCTGAAAGGAAGTCTGCCTCAATTGAAGGGAAGTCTGCCTTAGCTGAAGGGAAGTCTGCCTCAATTGAAGGGAAGTCTGCCTCAATTGAAGGGAAGTCTGCCTCAATTGAAGGGAAGTCTGCCTCAATTGAAGGGAAGTCTGCCTCAATTGAAGGGAAGTCTGCCTCAATTGAAGGGAAGTCTGCCTCAATTGAAGGGAAGTCTGCCTCAATTGAAGGGAAGTCTGCCTCAATTGAAGGGAAGTCTGCCTCAATTGAAGGGAAGTCTGCCTCAACTGAAGGGAAGTCTGCCTCAATTGAAGGGAAGTCTGCCTCAATTGAAGGGAAGTCTGCCTCAATTGAAGGGAAGTCTGCCTCAATTGAAGGGAAGTCTACCTCAATTGAAGGGAAGTCTGCCTTAGCTGAAGGGACTGCACAGCTAGGTTCCATGAGCTAGCTGGCCTCGGTGTCCCTCGTCTTTTCTTCAAGTTTCTTAATTCTTTCAGAAATTGAAGACTATCGTACGTCTGGCGTTAAATAAAAAGGCTTCAAAGCCTGTCACAAACTTGGTTATCCTCCTCTTCTTGTCTTCGTCTTCTCCTCCTTTTCTAGTCTTCGTCTCCTCCTCCTCTCCTCGTTCTTTTATTTTTTTCACTCTTTTTTTGTTTATTTTTATTTTTGTCCCCATCTTTTTGTCCGACTCTTCCTGTTCTCACCTTATTATCCTCCACTTCTTGTCCTCCTCTTTCTTTCACTTGTCCTCTTTTACTTCTCCTTCTCTTTGTCTCCTCTTTTTCTTTTCTTATAACCTCAGTTTCTTGTTTTCTTCTCTCAACCTCCTCTTTTTGTCCTACTTTTCTTGTCCTCCTCTTCTTGTCCTACTTTTCTTGTCCTTCTCTTTTGTCTTCTCTGCTTGTCCCCCTCTTCTTATTTTATTCTTATTATTTTATTTTCTTATCTGTCTGTTCTTGTCCTCCTTTCCTTATCCTTCTCTTCTTGTCCTCCTCTTACAATTCTCATCTCATTCTTTCTTTGTTCTCTTCTTGTCTTCTTCGTGTTTGCATTTCCTCGTTGTCTTCTTTCACTCTTTTTGTATTCCTTTTCTTGTCGTCTTTTCCTCATTTTCTCCTCTTCTTCACCTCCTTTTGTTATCGTTCTGATTTTTTCTTTTTTAATTCTCATTTTATTTTTTCTCTCTTTTTTTTTCTTCCTCTTTTTGTCTTCCTTATCTTATATTCCTCCTATTGTCCTCCAATTTTCTCCTTCTCTTCTTACATTCTTATTCTTACCCTTTTCTTCTTGTCCTCCTCATAATTCCCTCCAATTCCTATCTTCTTTTACCTGCCATCTTCTTATTGTCCTCATAATTCCCTCCAATTCCTATCTTCTTTTACCTCCCATCTTCTTATTGTCCTCCTTTTGATCTCATCTTGTCTTCTTTCATTTTCCTTCGGGATTCTTCTATTTAGGTATTCTCTCTCTCACACTTCACTATTCCTTTTCATCTTGATTCTTTCCTCTGTTCCTATTCTTCATTTTCGTCCCTCCTTGCATTGTTTCTCATCTTCATTCCTGCTTCTTCCCTCCTCCTCCCTACGTCCCTTTGATTATGATTTCTTTTCAAGTTATATTCTCATTCTGTATGTGTTTTTTTCATTTTTTGCTCGTGTTTACGTTCGTGCTTCATTTCTGTATCTTTTCTCCTCTTCCTCCTTTTCTTCCCTCCTTCGGCCTTTCGTCCTCTCCTTCTCGTCCACTTCTGTTCCTATCTTTCTTTTTTCCAAATTTCTTTTCTTCTCCTTATTCTGTATGTGTCCTTTCCATTTTCTACTTTCGTGCTTATGTTCGCATTCTTGTCTGATTCTTTTCTCCTCTTCCTCCTTTTCTTCTCTCCTTCGGCCTTTCGTCCTCTCCTTCTCGTCCACTTCTGTTCCTATCTTTCTTTTTCCAAATTTCTTTTCTTCTCCTCCACCCAATTCCCGTTCAGGATTTTTTTCACACTTTCCCTTCTCGTCCCTTTCATTCTTTTTATTTCTCTCTCGTTTTTCTCTTCTTTCTCCTCCTCCTCCTCCTCCTCTTTTATTTCTCTTCATACATCTCTACTGACGTTTTACTTTTCCCTCTAATTTCTTCTGTTTCATTCTCAGCATCTTTGCTATTTTTGTGTAATATTTTCCTGACTTTTTTTTTTACGAGTATTGACACCATCTTTCTCAATTTCACCCAATCTCATACTATCTTGCACGTACTCCTACTCGTTTCCACTCCCTCACTTATATTCTTTCTTTCCTTATTACTCTTTTTAGCTTATTTCTTTTTCTACTTTATACCTTCGTTTCATCTTCTACGTTCTCTGTCTCGTCTCGTCTTCTGAATATCTAACATTTCCTCATTCTTCACCTCTTTATTTCCTTCCCCCATTTTTCTTTGCCTAATTATCTTAAAAAGTTAATTGTTTCTCTGTTCATTTTCTCTTCGTCTTCCTTTCTGTCAGCTCTTTCTCACATACTTTATTTCCACTAAACTTTTCTCTTCCTCTTCCATTTGTCTACGCTCTCTCTTCATATTCTCTCTTCCTCTTCCATTTGTCTACGCTCTCTCTTCATATTCTCTCTTCCTCTTCCATTTGTGTACGCTCTCTCTTCATATCCTTTACCCCTAGCCTTTTCTCTTCCTCTTCCATTTGTCTACGCTCTCTCTTCATACTCTCTCTTTCTCTTCCATTTGTCTACGCTCTCTCTTTATATTCTTTTTTCTCTTCTATTTGTGTACGCTCTCTTTTCATATCCTTTACCCCTAGCCTTTTCACTTCCTCTTCCATTTGTCTACGCTCTCTCTTCATATTCTCTCTTTCTCTTCCATTTGTCTATGCTCTCTCTTCATATCCTTTACACCTAGCCTTTTCTCTTCCTATCCCACTTGTCTACGCTCTCTCTTCATATTCTCTCTTCCTCTTCCATTTGTCTACGCTCTCTCTTCATATCCTTTACCTCCTCTTCATTGAAGTTTCCAAGTTCTCGATCCTCTTCCTTCGCCTTCTACATCTCCTTCACATTCTTCTTCAGCTTCACATTTTCTTTTACTTTTTCTTTCTTCTTCTTCTCCTCTTTCATCTTGGCCTCTTCCCCTTTCTCTGTCATCTTCCTTTGTTTCGCCTTTTTCTTCATCTCCACCTAACTCCTGTTATTTTTCCACTTTCTATTATTTTCTTTCCCATTTCCTTTTACTTTTTCTTTCTTCTTCTTCTTCGTCTCCTCTTGCATCTTGGCCTTTTCCCCTTTCTCTGTTATCTTCCTTTGTTTCGCCTTTTTCTTCATCTCCACCCAACCCCTATTATTTTTTCCACTTTCTATTATCTTCTTTCCTCTTCCTTATCCCTATTCAACTCGTTTTTCTTCTGCTTTCATTGCTTTTATCCCGTTTCTTGCTTTATTCCCTTTCTTTTGTTCTTCACTCAAATGCTTCGTTTTCTTATTTTCCACGTTTTCTTTACCTACCTACACATCACGCACTCATTCTTATTCCAAATATCTTTGTGGCTTTATTCCCTTTCTTTTCCTCTTCACTCAAATGCTACGTTTTCTTCATTTTCCACGTTTTCTTTGCCTATCTACACATCACGCACTCATTCCTATTCCAAATATCTTTGTGGCTTT
>NC_134796.1:1757579-1760079 GCF_046742065.1 Oratosquilla oratoria | reverse complement strand
TCATTGTCTCTTCTTGTTCATCTCTTTCCATTCACCGTCACATTCAGCGTCGCCGTCACCGTCACTGTCACTGTCATTGTTACTCTCACTATCACCGTTAACGTCACAGTCACTGTCTCTTCTTGTTCATCTTCGTCACCGTCACTGTCACTGTCATTGTTACTCTCACTATCACTGTTAACGTCACAGTCACTGCCTCTTCTTGTTCATCTTCGTCACCGTCACTGTCACTGTCATTGTTACTCTCACTGTCACCGTTAACGTCACAGTCACTGTCTCTTCTTGTTCATCTTCGTCACCGTCGCTGTCACTGTCATTGTTACTCTCAGTATCACTGTTAACGTCACAGTCACTGTCTCTTCTTGTTCATATTCGTCACCGTCACTGTCACTGTTACTCTCACTGTCACTGTCAACGTCACAGTCACTATCTCTTCTTGTTCATATTCGTCACCATCACCGTCACTGTCATTGTTACTCTCACTGTCACTGTCAACGTCACAGTTACTGTCTCTTCTTGTTCATCTTCGTCACCGTCACTGTCACTGTCACTGTTACTCTCACTGTCACTGTCAACGTTACAGTCACTATCTCTTCTTGTTCATCTTTTTCCTTTCCTCCTCTCGTTATCCTTCTCCTTCTCCCATTCTTCTCTCTTTTTCTTCTTCATCTCCGCCTACTTAATCTTCCCCTTTCATCTTCTCTTTATTCTTCTTCTCACTCTTTCTATCCTCCTTCTTCTTATCTTCCTTATGATTCTCCTCCTTCTTCTCCTTCTCTTTCTCTTTCTTTTTCTTCTTCTTCTCCTCCTCCTCCTCCTTCTTCTTCTCCTCTTTCTTTTCCTTCTCTTTCTTCTCCTTTTACTTCTGATATTTCTTCTTTTTCTTTTCCCCCTTGATATCCTCCTTTATCTTCTCTTCCTCCTTCTTCTACTCCTTTTTCTTTAGTTTTTCTGTTATATTTACAAAACAAAATTTCCTTCTTTTCTTCTTTCTTTCATCACACCTCTCGTCATCTGTTTCTCTTATTTCCTTTTTTTTCTGCGGTATTTTATATTTTTCTCTTCTCATCTATTCTTCTTTTTACTACTTTTATCACGAATTTTACATTTCTTTTCCATTTCTTTACGTCTCAATTTTTCTTCTTTGTACAAATCTTCTCCACCTCCTTCACCTCAACGTTTAACATTTTACTTCCTTTTTATTCTATTTTCCCTCTCCTCTCTTCCTCTTCCTCTCCCTCTCTCACTTCTCTTCTTTATTCTAATTTTTTCCCTTCTCTTTACCATTACTCTCACATTCATTTTGTCCTTCTTTACCTCCCCCATCTTCTTCTCTTCTTCCTCCTCCCTCCTTCGCAACCTCTTCCACGTAATCTTGTTCTTCTTCCTCTACATTTTCTCCTCTCTCCCTTCTCTTCTTTATTCTAATTTTTGTCCTTCTCTTTACCATTACTCTCACATCCATTTTGTCCTTCTTTACCTCCTCCATCTTCTTCCCTTCTTTCTCCTCCCTCCTTCGCAACCTCTTCCACGTAACCTTGTTCTTCTTCCTCCTTCACATTTTCTCCTCTCTCACTTCTCTTCTTTATTCTAATTTTTGTCCTTCTCTTTACCATTACTCTCATATCCATTTTGTCCTTCTTTACCTTCTCCATCTTCTTCCCTTTTTCCTCCTCCCTCCTTCGCATCCTCTTCCACGTAATCTTGTTCTTCTTCCTCTATATTTTCTCCTCTCTTACTTCTCTTCTTTATTCTAATTTTTGTCCTTCTCTTTACCATTACTCTCACATCCATTTTGTCCTTCTTTACCTCCTCCATCTTCTTCCCTTCTTCCTCCTCCCTCCTTCGCATCCTCTTCCACGTAATCTTGTTCTTCTTCCTCCTTTACATTTTCTCTCCGATTCTTCCACTCCGCCTTTCCCCACCCCTTCCTTCCTCTCCACTTCCCTCTCTTTTATTTCTTCCTCCATTCAACCTCGCCTCTTCCTCCTCCTCCTCCTCCTCCTTTTTTATTCATCCTTTCCCCTAATCCTCCACTTTACCTCGTCCTCCACACCTTCCTCTTCTCTTCCTCCTCTTCATTCACCTCTTCATTCTCTCCCCTTTATCCTACTCCTCCTCCTCCTCTTCAACTCAGACCCTCCTCGTCCTCTCTCATCACCTCCTCCTCCTCCTCCTTCTCCTCCTCCTCTTCCTCCTCTTCTTCGCCTTCATTTTGAGGCGCCTTTCATTCTCTTTATCCTTGTGTCGATGTTGGAAGTGATTCTCATCGCTCCTCCCCCCCCACCACCGCCCTCCACCACCACCACCACTATCACTACCACCACCCTCCTCCACCACCACTACAAGACCTCTTCGTACGATTTTCCTTTAAACCTGAAGTTACCTCCTGGTGATTTAATTCAACATCGTGGAAGTCTCCTTCCGTACTTGGACGGAAATTACCCTTTATTCTGGCTACCCTTTGTCAGCGCCCTTTAATACCACCCTTTATATCAAA
>NC_134796.1:1747579-1750079 GCF_046742065.1 Oratosquilla oratoria | reverse complement strand
GTTTGTTTGAGAGATTTTCCAAGGATTTTGACCGGTCACGAGTCTGAATAGCACGATTCCGCACGCCCAGATGTCGTTGGGCTCTCCCAAGTATTGACCAGTGAAGACTTCGGGGGCGATGTAGGCTGAAGTCCCGCAGATTTTAGTCAGGAACTCGCCCTTGACGAACTCGCCGGCTATCCCGAAGTCTCCAATCTTAAGGTCGTCGTCTTTGGTCAAGAAAAGATTTTCAGGTTTGATGTCTCTGTGGACGATGTTTTGGGAGTGTAGATATTTCACTCCTTGGATCAACTGGCTGAAGTACAGTTTGGCTCTCCTTTCCGATACTCCTTTGGAGCCGATTCTGTCCTCCAGAGTACCGCCGTTGACATATTCAAGGAAAACGTACAGGTTTTCCGAGTCCTTTTCCTCGCCTAGGAAGGCTACGATGTTTTCATGTTGTAATTTACGATGAATCTTGATCTCTTCCAGCTGTCGGTCGAGGTTGTAAATCCCGATGGATTTTTTGGCACAGAGGAATCCAGAAGTGGCACCTCTACGAGCGTGACGGCACAAATCGCGCCCTTGCCGAGGAAAGCGCACTTTGTTCCACGTCATTATTGAATCAAAATCAATTCAACTTCTTGGTTGTTTGTACTGTTTCCTCTTAATCACAAAACTTTCGTTTATTTGTGCATCGCGGTCTTTTTCATCTCATCCAATACGATTCTGATGATGGTTAGGCTCCGCAAGATGCTTACGTCTGTGTTGTCTTTTGTCCTGTTTCTTAGCTTTTTTTCTGCTAGGAGCTGTCCAATCCTGTCGTTGAAGAATCGCAGGAGGACCATGAGCTCCATCAACTGTGCAGTAAGAAAGCTCTGACTCGCCGGTCAAAATCCTTGTCCAATCCTCTTGAAATTCCTGTAGGTCCATGATGGCGTCGTCGTCTTCAGTTCACCGAAGAAGCTGGAGTACTCGTGTTGTCGCATTTCCAACCAATTGTATCAAGTGTCGTCGCACAGGTCATTCGCGTACGAATCAAATAATAAAAAATACTGTAGCACTGAGAAACCTCAGGCTAAACAGTTTTTTGGAAAGATATGGATTTTCCGTATTTTCCCAATGATACTCGCAATCTATTTTCGAGGAGTGTTTCTTTTTGTCTTTTAACTGAGTGTGTTGTGTTGCTTTTTTTGCTGTCGGGAGTGTGTTCTATCGGTGTGTTTTGTTTTGGTTTTGTTAAGGGTTTTTCCTTTTGTATTGGAGGTGTGTTTGTGGGGTATATGTGTTTGGTATGGGTTGGAGCTATTGATATTTACTGTATATTTATTTTGTGTAGTGTGGTTGTTCATGTGTGTGAGTTGTGTTGTTGTGTGCAGTGTGTGTGGGTGTGTGTTCTGTGGAGTAGTTGTGTGTGTGTGTGGTGTGGTGTGTGTTTATGTGTGGAGTTGTGTGAGCGGAAACGTGTCTTTGGATATGAGCAGGGTGAGGTGTGTGGGTGTGGGTTGGGTGTCGATTTGCATACCACAAGATGTGGAATACTATATAAATATATATATATTATATATAAAAGAATATATAAGGAACAGAGAAGATGTAAACAGTAACACACACACACACACACACACAACACGAGAAGGTGTAATTTGGAGATACAGAAGTATCATACAAGATAATAGATACACATATGTTACATATAGATACATTAAGTAGTTATATTATAAAAAATATTAATTGGTTTTTCAATCATAATATGTAAATGTAAAAATCTTATATTCTTATGTAAATGTAATAACTAGAGTTATATATTCTATATGTTGATATTTAGTCAGATAAGGGAATGTCTATAAGGAATAAATAAATAATATATTTATTTTTATATATATATATATTTTATATATACATATATAATTTATATTATATATATTTTATACACAACACACACACACACACACACACACACACACACACACACCACACACACACACACACACACACACACATAAAAACACACACATAAATACACACACACACACTACACCACACACACACACACATATATATTTATAATATTATATATCGATTATTTATTCCATATACTGTTTTTATAAACAATCTGTTTAGTACACATATTTGTATACTATATATTTTATATATTTTTTTGTATTGTATATATTTTTATTATTTTATTATATATATATTTATTGTTATAATATATTGCATAATATAATATATTCTTATATTTTATGTTTAATATATACATATGGTTTTTTCATTATATTGGTTTATACATTTATACATATTTTATTACATTATTTTAATTTATTGTAATGGAATTACAATAAACATACATAAATAACATCTACATGTGCAGGTTTTTCATGGTTGGGTAAGGGAGTATGAAAGAAACTATGAATTTTCAGGGGTTTTGTGCCTTTTTATGTGTTATTTGATGGTATTACATCGTATATTTCATTTGTGTAATTTTCTATGTCCTTTTTTTCATTTTTGTTTGTTTTAC
>NC_134796.1:1737579-1742579 GCF_046742065.1 Oratosquilla oratoria | reverse complement strand
CTATGATATTTCTTTCTGTTATATTCTTACATTGTATAATTTTTAAAAGCATTTTTACAGTCAATAGGATGGTCAAATTCACAAACATGTTTAAAAAGTGCACTAGATTCTTGGCCCTTTTTTTATGCTGTTTTTATGCTGTTTAATTCCTAACCTCTAATTCTTTTCCTGTTTGACCTACATAATATTTGTCACATTAAGAACAACAGAACTCTAAAAACTCCTCTCATAAAGAATTCCCCTAACAATTCTACAAGCTGTGTATATGAAATACCTTGTAGTAAATGTGACAAATATTATGTAGGTCAAACAGGAAAAGAATTAGGGGTTAGGATTAAACAGCATAAAAACAGTGCTACATTATGACAAGGGGAATTTTTAATAAGGAGTTCTTTGATGGTACTGTTTTTGAAAATAACATTAATATTAAACTCCTTAAGGATGCGAGGAAGTCTTACAAGATTTTCATGGAAGGGAAGAACTAACACACCACAATACTTCTTAGAAATTTAATCTCTTTATATTCATCCATAAAAACCTATTACTTATGGGTATGATGGTTTGCATTCCTCCAAGACACCTCTTTGCTTCCATTACTCTATATTCTAACTCAATCCCCACTCCTTCATTCCCTACTACATGTGACCTTGAATACTTTAAACTCTCCACCACTTCTAGTTTTTCCCCTTTAAACTTAACTCTAACTCACTGTTACGCTCTTCCTTTTTACATTCCATCATCTCACCTTTGCCCACATTTACTTTAAGCTTTCTTTATTCAAATTCAGCAATAGACAGTCCCCGGGCTTAGCCGCAAGAACAGTGTCATTTTCAAACTAATGGATCCCCTCCCATTCGTCCCTCAATCAACCCCCATTACCATCGCATTAACTTCCCGTGTTACCGTAATACCACATCCAAGGACACGTTGAACAACTATGGTGACAAATATCAAACCACTCTCCAATTCGTATCATAATATAAGCTCAACTACTGACTTGTGCAGAAATTCTGCACGCATGAATATATATTCATGAGTACTGTATTGCATATATATATATACATATATATATATATATATATATATATAAAAATATATATGTATATATATATGTACATATATATACATATATACATATATATATATATATATATATATATATAAATATATATGTATATATATATATGTACATATATATACATATCTACATGTATATATATATATATATATACATATGTACATATATATACATATATACACACATACATATATATATATAAATATATATAAATACATATATATATATATATATATAGATATATATATATATATATATATATATATATATATATATATATATATAATATATATGCAATAAAAACACTAGGAGCGTGTGTTCACAAATGCGTAAGTAACCACTAGGAAAAGTAAATTAACGCATTACAGCGCTTTCGTATAATTACATATTCAGTGCAGATACAAAGAAAGAATTATGTGTGTGTGTGTGTATACATATATATATATGTATGTATGTATACATATACAATATATGTACATATACTGTACATATACATATACATATACATATACATATATATATATATATATATATATATATATATATATATATATATGTATGTACATGTATATACATATGTATGTATATATATATATATATATGTATATATATATATAAATATATATATATATGTGTGTGTGTGTGTGTATGCATATGTATGTATATAACTGAATATTTTTCATATACTTTTCTAGCTGTGGCCGGATTATTTTATTCAGCTGAGGGGAAACCCCGTTATTTGAGGACTATTAGTAAAGACAAGCCTATTTTATCAGGCAGTGATTTGATAAGTTTAAATATACTCATTTTGAGTTTATTGTAGCTATTTTTTGTTTTTCAAAGAACTTCTTACATCAACCAAGAAACCAGTCGTTTTGCTCAATGTCACTGAGAGTTGCTCTTTGCTCAGGATTAGGGACAAGGATGCTTTTGATTAGACGGAAAACTTTTCTTGAGATCGATTTCCACGGTTTTTGGAGTCTCATTTCTTCGGTCGAATAGGACCAGACTCCAAAGTTAATGTCTTTGTTGGTTTGAGAGATTTTCCAAGGATTTTGACCGGTCACGAGTCTGAATAGCACGATTCCGCACGCCCAGATGTCGTTGGGCTCTCCCAAGTATTGACCAGTGAAGACTTCGGGGGCGATGTAGGCTGAAGTCCCGCAGATTTTAGTCAGGAACTCGCCCTTGACGAACTCGCCGGCTATCCCGAAGTCTCCAATCTTAAGGTCGTCGTCTTTGGTCAAGAAAAGATTTTCAGGTTTTATGTCTCTGTGGACGATGTTTTGGGAGTGTAGATATTTGACCCCTTGGATCAGCTGGCTGAAGTATAGTTTCGACCTCCTTTCCGATACTCCTTTAGAGCCGATTCTGTCCTCCAAAGTACCGCCGTTGGCATATTCAAGGAAAACGTAAAGGTTTTCCGAATCATTTTCCTCGCCTAGGAAGGCTACGATGTTTTCATGTTGTAATTTACGATGAATCTTGATCTCTTCTAGCTGTCGGTCGAGGTTGTAAATCCCGATGGATTTTTTGGCACAGAGGAAACCAGAAGTGGCATCCTCTACGAGCGTGACGGAAGCAAATCCGCCTTTGCCGAGGAAGCGGACTTTCTTCCACATCATTTTTGAGTCAAAATTGACTGATTTTTTCAGTTTCTTGGTTGTTTGTAAGACTTCCTCTCTTAAGGAGCAGAATTTACGTTTTTTTGAGTGCATCGCGGACCTTTTCATCTCATCCAATACGATTCCGATGATGGATAGGCTCCGCAAGATGCTTACGTCTGTTTGTCTTTTGTCCTCCTTCTTAGTTCTTTCTTCTAGGAGCTGTCCAATCCTGTCTTTGAAGAATCCCAGGAGGACCATAAGCTCCGTAATGGTGCAGACGCTTAAGAAAGCTCTGACTCGCCGGTCAAAATCCTTGTCCAATCCTCTTGAAGCGCCTGAAGTTTCCATGTTCTCGTCGTCGTCTTCAAATTCACCGGAGAAGCTGGAGTACTCGTGTTGTCGCATTTCCAACCAATTGTATCAAGTGTCGTCGCACAGGTCATTCGCGTACGAGAATGACCCGAAAAAACTCAGATATGTCTTTTACCAGAGAATTTCCCTCCACGCTTTTCAAATAAAAACCATTGACGAGTAATATTCCATTCATTGGTCATATCAATAACGATACATTTAATTTCGCCTCATTGGGCAATATCACTCCGGAATAGTCATTCTTACCAGTATATACATACATACATACATACATACATACATACATACATACATACATACATACATACATACATACATACATACATACATATATATATATATATATATGTATGTATATGTATATATATACATATATATATATGTATATATACATACATACATACATATATATATATATATATATATATACATATGTATATATATATGTGTATATATATACATATATATGTATATATATATATATGTATATATATATATATATTCATATATTTATATATACATATATATATATGTATATATATATATATATATATGTATATATATATATACAGTATATATATATCTTACTTCAGCTCTCAGTGGTAAGCGTTATGCCTGTCATTGGACCCAGCATGTTCCTCCATTTGGCTCTATCATGGAAGTCCCCTTCTTCCTCAGAGTCTCGATGTTGGGCAAGTCATGTCCGCTGAGGGATTTTTCAACATCTTTTTTCCATCTATTTTTTTTATCTTTCTCTTAGCCTTCTTCCGTCCGGCATCCACTCCCAGCATCTCTTTGCAATTATTTCTTCGTTCATTTTTTCTAAATGTCCTAACCGTCTTAACTGGGCAGCATCTATTTTGCTTCGCATGGAACAGACGACACTGCGTTTCCTTATATCTCCGTTTTTAAGGTTATCTCTCCTCGTCATTCCAACTATTGCTCTTAAAGGTCTCATTTTCGCTGCCTGAATCCTGCTTATGTCTACTTTTGTCATTACCCAACTTCCTGAACCGTATGTTAGGGTAGGAGACAAGACAGTATTCAAAAGAATCCTTTTCACTTCTAAAGGTACATGTTATTCCTTTATTTGGCCAGAGAGCTCCAACATTTACACATAATTCATATATGTATATATATATGTGTATATATATATGTATATATATGTATATATATATATGTATATATATATGTATATATATATATGTATATATATATATATGTATATATATATATATATATATATATATATATATGTATATATATATATGCACATATTTCACTAGTCAAACGTGAATCACAAATATGCAGAGTCCACTAGGAAAAGGAAAGACACACGGAGTCCGAGCGCTTTCGTGATATATTCACTATCAAGGAGTACAGAAAAATGAGAAAAAAAAAATGGAGATACAGAGTATAAATAGGACAAAAGACAATTTACCCTCCTCTCCGAAGCCTGAAAGCTCAGGCTGGGTCACTCGGCGAGGTCATGAAAGCAGATCATTATTACATTAACTTTAAAAATATATACTATTTATATTAATGGCAATATATGGATCTAATTGATATAATCCTAAATTATTATTAATGAGTTGGTCATAATTGCATTTGATAATTCCTGACTCTATGATATTTCTTTCTGTGTTATTCTTACATTGTATAATTTTTGAAACATTTTTCCAGTCAATAGGATGGTCAAATTCACAAACATGTTTAAAAATTGCACTAGATTATTGGCCCTTTTTTATGCTGTTTAATCCTAATCTCTAATTCTTTTCCTGTTTGACCTACATAATATTTGTCACATCAAGAACAACAGAACTCTAAAAAATCTTCTCATAAAGAATTCCCCTAACAATTCTACAAGCTGTGTATATGAAATACCTTGTAGTAAATATGACAAATATCATGTAGGTCAAACAAGAAAAGAATTATAGGTTAGG
>NC_134796.1:1727579-1730079 GCF_046742065.1 Oratosquilla oratoria | reverse complement strand
ATACATTCATATTCGCCTCATAGGGCAATACCGGTCCGGAATAGTCATTCTTACCACTATATACATATATATATGTATATATATGTATATAATAATTATATATATATATATATATATGTATATATATGTATATAATAATTATATATATATACATATATATATACTGTATATATCTATATATATGTATATATATATATATACATAATATATACATGATATATATATACACATATATGTAAATATGAATATTTATATATATATCTTTATTATACCACAAACAACTTTTAATTCCATGCCATCGCAATCGAGACTGAAGAATCGCTCGATGGAGACATTTTGTTGGAAATTGAAACGTGGACGAGCCGAGGATTCGAACCCAGCTAACCCGTAACAAAGTTACAGTGACTTAAACCAATGCGCTATCAAGAGCGCATTGGTTTAAGTCACTGTAACTTTGTTACAGGTTAGCTGGGTTCGAATCCTCGGCTCGTCCACGTTTCAATTTCCAACAAAATGTCTCCATCGAGCGATTCTTGTCTCGATTGCGATGGCATGGAATTAAAAGTTGTTTGTGGTTGAATAAAGATATCAATTGATCGCTGGGAGCCATTCAGTGTAGATGTATATATATATATATATATATATATATATAAATATGTATATATATAAAATGATACATATATATATATATATATATATATAGTATATGTATATATATAATATATGTACATATATGATATATGTATATATATATATATATATATATATATATATAGTAAAGGAGAGGATCATAGTGAACATAAAGAGAACCAATAGGAAATTGTGGTGTGAGGGAACCAATGGGAGAACAGAACGCCGTATATGGGTCAGCCAATCAGAGGCTTGGAACGATGCGTCAGGGAGTAGAGGTCATCAGTCGCGTATTAGGCTTCGGGCGAGGCACATCTCTCCTGGCGGACGGTATGACCATGAATTCCTGTGACTGAAGGTTTAAGGTGGGCATGTTGGCTTGAATGAGGAGGGCCTCGAGGATCTGTAGCCGTCTTGTATCTTGAGCCTGTCCTATGATTTTAGTGTTTTCGACCATGGACTGCCTGGTAAGAATAGTGTTGTGGTGAATTTCTGTGTGTGTCTTAGGTGTACCATTTTGTAAGTGTAATGTAATTCTTCTGCACCGTTTCTCTGCCCCCGTGGGAGAAAGTTCCGGCAAATTGATGGAGTAGCGATGGGTTCCCCTCTTGGGGTCCTTTTCGCTAATTTCTTCATGGGGATGGTGGAACGTGAAGTTTTCCGTATTTTAGACAAACCTGCTATTTACGCTAGATACATCGACGACATCTTTGTGAAAGTGGCAAGGGAAGAAGACCTCATCCCCCTCAGGGAAAAATTGCAAGCAGTTTCCGGGATCAATTTTACAATCGAGTCCAGTACCGACGGTAAACTTCCTTTCCTTGATGTACTCGTAGCACAGAACCAGGCACATTTCAACACTTCCGTATACACCAAACCCACCAACCCGGGCCTGTGTCTTAATGGGAAAAGCGAGTGCCCCCAACACTTTAAAGACTCCACCATCAGTGCTTACATCAGAAGGGCTCTCACGCACTGCAACAGTTGGAAAAGTGCTAATCTAGAAATTGAAAGAGCCACACAAGTATTAGTAAATAATGGCTATTCCAACCAAGACATTTCCAAGGTCATTAAAAGGCAAATCAACAAATGGTACGACCAAGCTCCAGTCCTCCCCAATTCAGGCCAAAACATCAAATTATTCTACAAATCCCACATGACTACAGAGTACAAAACAGAAGAGAAAATCATCAGGCAAATCATCAAACGTCATGTCAAACCTGCCAATCCTATCGACCGGGTGGATTTCGTCATCTACTACAAAAACAAGAAAACTTCGAATTTCCTACTAAAGAATAACCCTTCCCCCGCTCCTTCTGAGTTGCAACGCAGCCATCTAGTGTATGAATTCTCCTGTAAACAAGGGAACTGTGAGTCCCTTCATTCTTCATACATAGGATACTGCACTACTAAACTCTCTAGAAGAATTACATTACACTTACAAAATGGTACACCTAAGACACACACAGAATCTCACCACAACACTATTCTTACCAGACAGACCATGGCTGAAAACACTAAAATCATAGGACAGGCTCAAGATACAAGACGGCTACAGATCCTCGAGGCCCTCCTCATTCAAGCCAACATGCCCACCTTAAACCTTCAGTCACAGGAATTCATGGTCATACCGTCCGCCAGGAGAGATGTGCCTCGCCCGAAGCCTAATACGCGACTGATGACCTCTACTCCCTGACGCATCGTTCCAAGCCTCTGATTGGCTGACCCATATACGGCGTTCTGTTCTCCCATTGGTTCCCTCACACCACAATTTCCTATTGGTTCTCTTTATGTTCACTATGATCCTCTCCTTTACTATATAAGTCTATGTATTCTGACCTTTTGTCATTGCTTTTGAAAATGTACATAG
>NC_134796.1:1685079-1697579 GCF_046742065.1 Oratosquilla oratoria | reverse complement strand
TATGATAACCGGCGTGAGAGCTTCATTGTTGTCATGCCAATATAGTTTGAAGGTTGGGATGCACAGTTCCCAAGTTTACACGTGTACCTATATATGACGTGAGTTCTCTGAAGGTCACTTTTACTTTCTCTTATATTATTCTTTAGTAGCATCGAGATGTCTTTTTATTTTGATGATATATAATCAGCTGTACTAAAGAAGAAAACTCTAAAGTACAACTGATTATATATTATCAAAATAAAAAGACATCTCAACTGCTACTAAAGAATAATATAAGAGAAAGTAAAAGTGACCTTCAGAGAACTCACGTCATATATAGGTACACGTGTAAACTTGGGAACTGTGCATCCCAACCTTCAAACTATATTGGCATGACAACAATGAAGCTCTCACGCCGGTTATCATACCACCTCTCTTCAGGAGCTCCCAGAAACCACCATCACTCTGCTCACAAAAGAAATTTAAATAAAGAAACTCTAATAGAAAACACAGAAGTGCTGGCAACAAATCAAGACCATAGAAGGCTACCTATCCTCGAAGCTCTCTTTATTAAAGAAACATCTCCCAATCTCAATATACAAACTAGGGATTTAGAAGCCCTCCCTAGCGTAAGGAGATCTAAGCCCACTGAAAGAAGGCACAATACTGATGACGTCACACAACAGCCGACCAATGAGGAAGTAGAATAGCTTGGGAGTCCCAGCCCAGCCCACTAGCCAATCAGAAGCCTCAAAATGTAATATCAGACCACCACCAACAATATATAAACACAATAATTCAATCAGATATTCACAGTCTAGCCACTGATGAAGCACTAAGTAGTGTGAAAACGCGTTCTGGCCAGTTTCTCACTTTGGTAAAGCCATGCCCAAAGTAACTGACAAAATAATGTCATATGGTGACATTATAAGACAACTTCCCGTGGAAGGAAAAAGATTCTCAGAGAAAGAGAAAAGGCAGATAAAAAACTCTGCAATAATAATCTTGCCATTAAGTTTAACCATATATATATATATATACATACATACATACATATATATATATATGTATGCATATATATACATACATACATATAAATATATACATATATATATATATATATATATATATGTATACACACACACACACACACACACACACACACACACACACACACACACACACACACACACACACACACACACACACACACACACACACACACACACACACACACATATATTATATATATATATATATATATATATATGTGTATATATATACATATATATTACATATATATACATATTCATATACATATATATATACTGTATATATATATATATATATATATATATATATATGTATATATATATATATTAGAATAAATAGGCAGTAAGTTCTCTTTTAAACATGTTTGGTTAAAGACCAGCGCAAATTCAGTCAGAGGACGACCAATACCAGACCACCGTGTACAGGAAGAAGACAGACATAGGTAGATGCCTGAATGCTGTTAGCGAGTGCCCTCAACGCTACAAGTTGAGTGTCATACGTGCCTACCTCCGCCGTGCTTTCCGGAACTGCTCCTCATGGACCTTATTCAACCAGGAATTATCTCGCATCAAGCAGATACTTTCCAACAACGGATATTCTAACACAGTCATAGATAACGAAACAAGAATATTCATGACACGCATTTTTACACAACAAGAACAAAACCAACCTCCCACCAAACATATAGTCTATTACAAAAACCAAATGACACCTGCTTACAAAACGGACGAACGCGTCATCAAAGAAATAATCACACGAAACACTACTTGCACCAACCCTAAAAACAAATTAGACATCATTATTTATTACAAAAACCCCAATGTCTCCAACCTCCTTATGACGAACAATTTGTCTAAGAACCACAGTCCCCTCAAGCAAACCAATGTGATATACAAATTTTCCTGTCCCGAAGAAGGTTGCAAACTTCTAAATAATGTATCTTACATTGGTGTCACTACGACTTCGTTGAGCAGGAGACTTACAATGCATGCTCGTGAGGGCAGCATACAAAAACACATGAAACAAACTCACAACAAAACCCTCACAAGGCCACATTTGGTATATAACACGAAAATACTTAGACACTGCAGCAATCACAGAAAACTTCACATTTTTGAGAAAGTATACATTTCACAACAGACTCCACTCATCAATATACAGACCGACACACTCGGTGCCCTCCTATTGCATAAGAACACGACTGTTCAAAGACATCCTCCGAGCATCGCAACTCCCAGAAGCAACAGATCCTCCCTACGGAGTTCCAGCAGACATCCTCCCAGCGCAGCCGACATAATCCCACCGGACATAATCTCACCAATCGACAACAGACCCACCCTACGGAGTTCCAGCAGACATCCTCCCACCGCAGCCGACATAATCCCACCGAACATAAGCCCACCGGACATAATCTCACCAATCAACAACAGACCCACCCCACGTATCTCCATTGTGCGCCAACCTAGGAATTAAATATGACCTCTCCCAGTACCATGTATACAACATTGTGCGCCAACCTAGGTAGCAACTGTGACCTCTCCCAGTACCATGTATACACCAAATTTCTGTACTTAAATTGTTAGCCTCCTTTTATGTATTAGATTCTTTTCTCGCCTGAAGATGGTTGAAAGCATCAACCGAAAGCTCGCATTATGTATTATTCTATAGTATTTTTTTAACAATACAATATGGATCTCGGCAGCCTCGTTTTTGACCTCCCTTCTGATTACAAGAAATCTATTCGGAAGATAGAGAAAACTACTAAGAAGTTAGTTGATACTGAATTTGCGCTGGTCTTTAACCAAACACACACACACACACATATATAAATATATATATATATAATATGCATATATATATATAATATATATATATATATATATATATATATATATATATATATATATATATATATTCTTTATATACTTCTTTAGCTGTGGCCGGATGATTTTATTCAGCTGAGGGGAAACCTCGTATTTGAGAACTATAAGTAAAGACATGCCTAATGTATTCGGCAGTGATTTGATAAGTTTGAAATTTTTCACTTTGAGTTTATTTTAGTTATTTTTTTTTATTTTGTAAAGAACTTCTTGCATCAACCAAGAAACCAGTCGTTTTGCTCAATGTCACTGAGAGTTGCTCTTTGCTCAGGTTTTGGAACAAGGATGCTTTTGATTAGACGGAAAACTTTTCTTGAGATAGATTTCCACGGTTTTTGGAGTCTCATTTCTTCGGTCGAATAGGACCAGACTCCAAAGCTAATGTCTTTGTTTGTTTGAGAGATTTTCCAAGGATTTTGACCGGTCACGAGTTTGAAGAGCACAATTCCACACGCCCAGACGTCGTTGGGCTCTCCCAAGTATTGACCAGTGAAGACTTCGGGGGCGATGTAGGCTGAAGTCCCGCAGATCTTAGTCAGGAACTCGCCCTTGACGAACTCGCCGGCTATCCCGAAGTCTCCAATCTTAAGGTCGTCGTCTTTGGTTAGGAAAAGATTTTCAGGTTTGATGTCTCTGTGGACGATGTTTTGGGAGTGTAGATATTTAACTCCTTGGATCAACTGCTGAAGTACAGTTTGGCTCTCCTTTCGGACACTCCTTTGGAGCCGATTCTGTCCCCAAGAGTACCGCCGTTGACATATTCAAGGAAAACGTAAAGGTTTTCCGAGTCTTTGTCCTCGCCTAGGAAGGCAACGATGTTGTTATGGTGTAACTTACGATGGATTTTTGTTTCTTCCAATTGTCTCTCAAGTCGGTAGATCCCGATGGTTTTCTTTGCACAGACAAAACCAGAAACGGCATCTCTTACCAGCGTGACGGAAGCAAATCCGCCTCTGCCGAGGAAACGTACTCTGTTCCACGTCATTTTTGAATCAAAATCAATTGATTTTTTCAACTTTTTGGCTGTTTGTCCAGTTTCCACTTTTAAATCATAAAACTTGCGTTTTTTGGAAAGCATCGCGGACCTTTTAACCTCATCCAATACGATTCCAATGATGGATAGGCTCCGCAAGATGCTTGTGTCTGTTTGTCGAGGGTCTTTTCTCCTGCCTTTTTCTTCTTGGAGCTGTCCAATCCTGTCTTTGAAGAATCTCAGGAGGACCATGAGCTCCATAAGGGTGCAGACACTGACGAAAGCTCTCACTCGTCGGTCAAAATCCTTGTCTAATTCTCTTGAAGTGCCGGGAAGTTCCCTGTCGCCGTCGTCGTCTTCAATGCCACCGAAGAAGCTGGAGAATTCGTGTGCTCTCATTTCCAACCAATTGTATCAAGTGTCGTCGCACAGGTCATTCGCGTACGAGAATGTCCCGAAAAAACTCGGATATGTCTTCTACCAGAGAATTTCCCTCCACGCTTTTCAAATAAGAACCGTTGACGAGTAATATTTCCCTCATTGGTCATATCAATAACGATACCCTCATATTCGCCTCATAGGGCAATATCGGTCCGGAATAGTCATTCCTACCACTATATACATATATATATGTATATATATGTATATAATAATTATATATATATACATATATATATACTGTATATATCTATATATATGTATATATATATATATACATAATATATACATGATATATATATACACATATATGTAAATATGAATATTTATATATATATATATATATATATATATATATATATATATATATATATATATATATATTTTTATTCAACCACAAACAACTTTTAAGTCCATGCCATCGCAATCGAGACTGAAGAATCGCTCGATGGAGACATTTTTGTTGGAAATTGAAACGTGGACGAGCCGAGGATTCGAACCCAGCTAACCCGTAACAAAGTTACAGTGACTTAAACCAATGCGCTCTCTTGATAGCGCATTGGTTTTAAGTCACTGTAACTTTGTTACAGGTTAGCTGGGTTCGAATCCTCGGCTCGTCCACGTTTCTATTTCCAACAAAATGTCTCCATCGAGCGATTCTTGTCTCGATTGCGATGGCATGGAATTAAAGTTGTTTGTGGTTGAATAAAGATATCAATTGATCGCTGGGAACCATTCAGTGTAGATGTATATATATATATATAATATATATATATATATATAATATATAAAATATGTATATATATAAATGATACATATATATATATATATATATAGTATATGTATATATATAATATATGTACATATATACAACATACATATACCAAGGCTTTTTCCCCCTTCCAAGGTAGCCACAAAGGGAAAGGCATAAAAACACACCCATTTCATCCCTAAATACACTCCACACCCCTCCCACCCTTCCTCTCATCTGAGCACCTCCTGGATGACGGGTCATCCCTGAACCCTGCCCACCGCCCTGGGTCAGAAGCAAGACACAGTACATCCACAGCAAGGCCGCTTCATTTAATCGGCGACCCCCCCTCTCCGTCCCCCTTTGCATATAAGGAGAGGACGGGGAGAAATCCCTTCGGGCTGCGTCAAAATTTACTCACACATACTACCCCCCCCCCGCCCATTCCTCCTCATGCAATCACAACATCATCCATATACAACCATTCTCCACTCACCTTTGTCTTCCGTCCTCTCCCTTCCTTCCTCAACAGACATTCCCCTCTTCCCCAAAGCCCCCTTCACCTCATCCATCCACCTCATCCTAGGACGTCCCCTCATGTTCACTCCACATCTGCCTTCCATACCTCTTTTACTAGTCTTTCTTCACTCATTCTTTCCATGTGTCCAAACCATCCTAATATTCTTTCATCAGCCCTATCTCCCAAATCCTTTTTCACCCCATTTTGTCTTGATAGAAGAAATTCTGTTCATAGAGAAATGATGACACTTTTATACTACGACTGTCCCTCCGTTATGCTGTCCCCCAACCCCTTGTTGCTGTCCTGTACCATTTCTCTGAGTATTCTCTTTCTGATTGGGGGAATTTCCCTGTGGTGGGGGAAAAGAATACTGCCACCAAGTTTTCCCACTTGGATCGTAAGAGGCGAGAAGAAAGGGACGGGAGAGGGACTAGGCATCCTTCTCCCTGTAGCCCCACGGGGCACACATCCTAAAGACAAAAGTGACAAAAAAAACATGTACATATATGATATATGTATATATATATATATATATATATATATATATAGTAAAGGAGAGGATCATAGTGAACATAAAGAGAACCAATAGGAAATTGTGGTGTGAGGGAACCAATGGGAGAACAGAACGCCGTATATGGGTCAGTCAATCAGAGGCTTGGAACGATGCGTCAGGGAGTAGAGGTCATCAGTCGCGTATTAGGCTTCGGGCGAGGCACATCTCTCCTGGCGGACGGTATGACCATGAATTCCTGTGACTGAAGGTTTAAGGTGGGCATGTTGGCTTGAATGAGGAGGGCCTCGAGGATCTGTAGCCGTCTTGTATCTTGAGCCTGTCCTATGATTTTAGTGTTTTCAGCCATGGTCTGTCTGGTAAGAATAGCGTTGTGGTGAGATTCTGTGTGTGTCTTAGGTGTACCATTTTGTTTCTCTGCCCCCGTGGGAGAAAGTTCCGGCAAATTGATGGAGTAGCGATGGTTTCCCCTCTTGGGGTCCTTTTCGCTAATTTCTTCATGGGGATGGTGGAACGTGAAGTTTTCCGTATTTTAGACAAACCTGCTATTTACGCTAGATACATCGACGACATCTTTGTGAAAGTGGCAAGGGAAGAAGACCTCATTCCCCTCAGGGAAAAATTGCAAGCAGTTTCCGGGATCAATTTTACAATCGAGTCCAGTACCGACGGTAAACTTCCTTTCCTTGATGTACTCGTAGCACAGAACCAGGCACATTTCAACACTTCCGTATACACCAAACCCACCAACCCGGGCCTGTGTCTTAATGGGAAAAGCGAGTGCCCCCAACGCTTTAAAGACTCCACCATCAGTGCTTACATCAGAAGGGCTCTCACGCACTGCAACAGTTGGAAAAGTGCTAATCTAGAAATTGAAAGAGCCACACAAGTATTAGTAAATAATGGCTATTCCAACCAAGACATTTCCAAGGTCATTAAAAAGGCAAATCAACAAATGGTACGACCAAGCTCCAGTCCTCCCCAATTCAGGCCAAAACATCAAATTATTCTACAAATCCCACATGAACTACAGAGTACAAAACAGAAGAGAAAATCATCAGGCAAATCATCAAACGTCATGTCAAACCTGCCAATCCTATCGACCGGGTGGAGTGGATTTCGTCATCTACTACAAAAACAAGAAAACTTCGAATTTCCTACTAAAGAATAACCCTTCCCCCGCTCCTTCTGAGTTGCAACGCAGCCATCTAGTGTATGAATTCTCCTGTAAACAAGGGAACTGTGAGTCCCTTCATTCTTCATACATAGGATACTGCACTACTAAACTCTCTAGAAGAATTACATTACACTTACAAAATGGTACACCTAAGACACACACAGAATCTCACCACAACACTATTCTTACCAGACAGACCATGCTGAAAACACTAAAATCATAGGACAGGCTCAAGATACAAGACGGCTACAGATCCTCGAGGCCCTCCTCATTCAAGCCAACATGCCCACCTTAAACCTTCAGTCACAGGAATTCATGGTCATACCGTCCGCCAGGAGAGATGTGCCTCGCCCGAAGCCTAATACGCGACTGATGACCTCTACTCCCTGACGCATCGTTCCAAGCCTCTGATTGGCTGACCCATATACGGCGTTCTGTTCTCCCATTGGTTCCCTCACACCACAATTTCCTATTGGTTCTCTTTATGTTCACTATGATCCTCTCCTTTACTATATAAGTCTATGTATTCTGACCTTTTGTCATTGCTTTTGAAAATGTACATAGTGTACGAAACGTCAAGCTCCAGTAAAACGCTACTCTTCTCCCTTCCGAGTTTGAATCATGTCCTTTGGACCTGCGATAGCAAACTTACCTCCTGAAGCCAAGTCTATAGTTAGACGTATTGAAACTCTACACAAGAAGATCATCAATGCATCAATTGCTATTTTCTTCAATGGAAACACTGTCTACAGGAAAACCTGCTGCCGAAATATACTAACATATATATATAGTATATGTATATATATATAATATATGTATATCTATATATATTATATTTATATATATTCTATATATATATATATATATATACATACATATATATACACACCGATACATATGTATATATATATATATATGTATATATATATGAATACACTCGTATTTACGTATACATACACACACACACACACACACACACACACACACACACACACACACACATATATATATATATATAAATGTATGTATATATATGCATATATATAGATATATATACATATATATATATATATATATATATATATATGTATATATATATATGTATGTATATATATACATATATATATATACTTATATATATATACGTATATATATATACATACATATATATATAATATATATAAATATATATATATAAATATATATATATATATATATTATATCAAACAACCATTGTTAAGAACACTGAAGCATTAACACAATGAAGTGATGTTAGAGAGTTAAGGATGATAGAGGCTATGTACAGTATATCAGGGAATGGTTCCAAGCATTAATATACAATCTAATAAGGTAACGGCCATTCCCTTATTCAATAGCTCATCTAGGCATGTGAGGGCTAATCCCACCAATAGTGGGATTATGTCTACCCCTCTCACATTGCCCCTCCCCCTCCCCCTCTCTCTCCCCCTTCCCCTCCCTCTCCCCCTCCCCCTCCTCTGAGACGATCAGCCCGGGTCAGGACAACACTATTGTAAGCCTTTCCATGTATATGGAAAGACGTCACCTTGTTCAGCCCGTGAAAATGTAGTTGTTCTGTGCATGTTTAATTGTGTTGTGTTGAATTATTTTGAGAATGACTCCTTGAAGTCGAAACGTCAAATTGTGTTATCAAAATGGATAACTTTGGACAATTGGTCTACGATCACCCTCCCAGAGTCAAAACTATAGTGAGGAGAGTTGAAAATATTAGGAAGAAGATAAATAATTGTGACAATACTGTTGTGTTTAACTCAGTGTTTATCAAGGAGAACCTGCGCCACAAGTATACGATATATCTGTATATATATATATAAAAATATAAAAATATATTTATATATATATATATATATACATATATAAGTATGTATATATATATATATATATATGTTTATATATATGTATATATATATATATGTATACATAAGAATATAGATGTAAACAAAATACAGAAAAGCAGGAGATAAACGAGTTGTTGTTTGTTGACGACACTACGCTTGTGGCAGGAACTGTGGAGGGATAACGGAAGCATGCGACTGATTTTTGGAAGGTGTGCGAAAGAAGGAAGTTGAAGATAAATGTGAGTAAAAGTAAGGTGATGATATGTTCACGAGGAGAATGTGGTAGCAAATTGGAAATGAGTAGTAAGGGAGAGAGAGACTGGAAGAAGTGAATAGCTCTATATACTTGGGTGCGAATGTAGCGGGAAAAGGAGTAGAGGTGGAGATAGAATGTAGATTGAAAGAAGCAAGTAAATGCCTTGGAAGAGTGGAAAATGTAGTAAAGAATAGACATTTGGGAATGGATACTACGAGGAAATTGTGTGAAGGGATAATTGTGTCAACAGCACTGTATAGGGCAGAAACGTTGAACATAAGTGAGTAAGAGAGAAAGAATTAGAATGTGTTTGAGATGAAATTCTTGAGAAGTATTGGGATGAAAATGAAGTTGGGACACAGTGTTGATAAAAGACTATAAGGATGGTTTGGACACATGGAAAGAATAAGTGAAGAAATATTAGTGGAAGGCAGAGGTGTAGTGGGTGAATATTAGGGGTGGACAAAGGATAATATGGATGGATAGTGTAAAAGGGACATTGGAAAAGAGGAAAATGTCTGTTGAGAAAAGAAGGGAGAAGACAGATGATAGGGGTGAGTGGGGAATGGGTGGGTATGGATGTTCCTGTGATGCATGTAAAGGTGTGGGTGGAGGATAGTGCGTAAGGGAATACGTATGAATTATATTTTGACGCTGCCCGAGGGGATTTCTTCCCGTCTTCTCTTTTTCTGCATGATGGGACGGAGAGGAGGGGTGATGTGTCATGCTACACTGCTTCTGACCCAGGGCAATAGGCGGAATGCAGCGATGACCCGTCATCCGGGAGGAGCCAAGAGAAGAGGTACGAGGTGGTGGTCAACGGGAGTGGAGGATGTGAGGATGAAATTGGTGGGATATATATATATATATACATATATATATATATATATATATATATATACATATATATATATACATATATGTATATATGTATATTATATATATATATATATATATATATATATATGTATATATATGTATATATATACACACAAACACACACACACACACACACACACATACACACACACACACACACACACACACACACACACACACACACACACACATATATATATATATATATATATACATATATATATATATATATGTATATTATATATATATACATATACATATATATACATAGACATATACATATATATATATGTATATATACATATATATATATGTATATATATGTATACATATATATACATATATATATATATATATTCATATATATATATATATATATGCAAAGTAGACCACTTGGAAAAAGAATCTAACGAAGCAGAGCGCTTTCGTATATTACATCTTCAGTGCAACAAGTACTTCTACTTGTTGCACTGAAGATGTAATATACGAAAGCGCTCTGCTTCGTTAGTTTCTTTATCCAAGTGGTCTACTCTGCATAAGTGAACACACGTACCCGTGTTCTTATTAGCATATACATATATATATATATATTATATATATATATATATATATATATAATATATATATACATACATATACCAAGGCTTTTTCCCCCTTACAAGGGGGGTAGCCAAAAATAAAAAGGCATAAAATCATTCCCACCCATTCCATCCCTGAATAAATTCCACACCCCTCCACCCTCCCTGTTATTTTAGCACCTCCTGAATGACGGGTCATCCCTGCACCTTGTCCACTGCCCTGGGCCAGAAGCAGTGTCGCAAGACACAGTACATCCACACCAAGGCCGCTTCATTAAATCGGCGACCCCCCCTCTCCGTCCCCCCATTGTATAAAATGAGAGGGCGGGGAGAAATCCCTTCGGGCTGCGTCAAATTTTGCTTACACATACTACCTCACCCCCCATCCACCCGTCCATTCCACCTCATGCAATCACAACATCATCCATATACAACCATTCTCCATTCACCCCTGTCTTCTGTCCTCTCCCGTCCTTCCTCAACAGACATTCCCCTCTTCCCCAAAGCCCCCTTCACCCCATCCATCCACCTCATCCTAGGACGTCCCCTCATGTTCACTCCCTCCACATCTGCCTTCTACACCTCTTTTACTAGTCTTTCTTCACTCATTCTTTCCATGTGTCCAAACCATCCTAATACTCTTTCATCAACCCTATCTCCCAGCTCCTTTTTCACCCCTGTTCTCCTCCTCACCTCCTCATTTCTCACTCTATCTAGTCTAGTAACCCCCATCATACTTCTCAGACACCTTATCTCAAACACATTCAAACTCCTTCTCTCTTCTTCTCTTATGTTCCATGTTTCTGCCCCATACAGTGCTGTTGGCACTATCACTCCTTCATACAGTCTCCTCTTAGCATCCATTCCCAAATGTCTATTCCTCATTACACTCTTTAATCCACCAAGGCATTTACTCGCTTCTCTCAATCTACATTCTACCTCCACTTTCACTCCACCTTTCCCTGCCACATTTGCACCCAAGTATCTAAAACTATCCGCTTCCTCCAGTCGCTTTCCCTTAATGCTCACTTCCAGTCTACTGCCACTTTCACCCCTTGTACATCTCATCACCTTACTTTTATACATACATATACATAGTATATATGCATATATATATATTACATATATGCAAACACACACACACACGCACACACACACTCATATATATATATACATATATACATATATATATATATATATATATATGTATATATATATATATATATATATATATATATATACATATATATATCTATATATATACATATATATATATATATATATATATGTGTGTGGGTGTGTGTGTGTGTGTGTGTGTGTGTGTGTGTGTGTGTGTGAATGTATATATACATATATATATATATATTTTTTTTATGCAATGGGGGGACGGAGAGGGGGGGTCCCCGATTTAATGAAGCGGCCTTGCTGTGGATGTGCTGTGTCTTGCGACACTGCTTCTGACCCGGGGCAGTGGACAAGGTGCAGGAATTACCCGTCATTCAGGAGGTGCTAAGATAACAGGGAGGATGGAGGGGTGTGGAGTGTTTTCAGGGATGGAATGGGTAGGAATGATTATATGCCTTTTTCTTTTTGGCTACCCCCCTTGTAAGGGGGAAAAAGCCTTGGTA
>NC_134796.1:1672579-1677579 GCF_046742065.1 Oratosquilla oratoria | reverse complement strand
CCGCTTTCATTATACGATTTAATATAAAATTTCAGAAATCCCCCTTCCGGAATAATTCTAATGTCCCCCTCCTCAACAATTCTGTCGACATTTTTCTCTATTTGGATTAGTTGTCGGAGAGAGACAGCCTAGGGAGCAATTAAGCAACTTTATGATCCTCTTCTTAAAATGGTCCCCCAACGACGAATTGCATCTCGCGCTTATTCCATTCTTCCTGGGATATTTCAAATAACAATTCATCATGGGCTGTTTTATCACCTCGGGAATTACTTGGCGCAGGTTAGTTTAGATTCACGAAACGGAGGGACAGTATGGATTGGCCTCGCAAAGTCAGCTGATTTCTGTCCGCAGTTGGTGAGTTTCGGGCGACAGTGGTGAGGTCTGTGTTTACACCCACGGCCGACAAGATGGCAGCACTGTACATAGACGCAGGTAAACAAACTCTCAGTCCCGACAGCTTTATTCAACTCACAGTTGTTCGTTTGTTTGTTCTTTCGTTTCTTTCTTCATTTATTTCTTCTTTCCAATCATATCTTTAATGTTTTTTTTATCTTTTAACCATTCTTTCTTTCATGTTTTAAAGTTTTATCTCTCCCCCTTTTTTTTCTATGTAATTCCTTCTTCCTCTTTTCCTTCCTCTTCTTCCTCTCTCTCTCTCTCTCTCTCTCTCTCTCTCTCTCTCTCTCTCTCTCTCTCTCTCTCTCTCTCTCTCTCTCTCTCTCTCTCTCTCTCTCTCTCTCTCTCTCTCTCTCTCTCTCTCTCTCTCTCTCTCTCTCTCTCTCTCTCCCTCTCTCTCTCTCTCTCTCTCTCTCTCTCTCTCTCTCTCTCCTCTCTCTCTCTCTCTCTCTCTCTCTCTCTCTCTCTCTCTCTCTCTCTCTCTCTCTCTCTCTCTCTCTCTCTCTCTCTCTCTCTCTCTCTCTCTCTCTCTCTCTCTCTCTCTCTCTCTCTCACTCTCTCTCTCTCTCTCTCTCTCTCTCTCTCTCTCTCTCTCTCTCTCTCTCTCTCTCTCTCTCTCTCTCTCTCTCTCTCTCTCTCTCTCTCTCTCTCTCTCTTCTCTCTCTCTCTCTCTCTCTCTCTCTCTCTCTCTCTCTCTCTCTCTCTCTCTCTCTCTCTCTCTCTCTCTCTCTCTCTCTCTCTCTCTCTCTCATTCTCTCTCTCTCTCTCTCTTTCTCTTTCTTTCTCTTTCTCTTTCTCTATCTATCTTCCTCTTTCTCTTTCTTTCCCTTTCTCTTTCTCTGTCTATCTCCCTATTTCTTTTTCTCCTAGTTTCTCTTTCTCTCCCATTCTTTCTCTCTTTTTCTCTTTTTCTCTCTTTCTCTTTTTCTCATTTTCTCTTTCTCACCCTTTCTTTCTCTTTTTTTCCTTCTTTTTCTCTTTCTCTCCCTTTCTCTTTCTGTCTCCTCTCTTCCTCTCTCTCGTTCTTTCACTTCCTGTCTGCCCGTTTGTCTGTCTGTCTATCTGTGTGTGTGTGTGTGTGTGTGTGTGTGTGTGTGTGTGTGTGTGTGTGTGTGTGTGTGTGTGTGTGTGTGTGTGTGTGTGTGTGTGTGTGTGTGTGTGTGTGTGTGTGTGTGTGTCTGTCTGTCTGTCTGTCTGTCCGTCCGTCCGTCCGTCTATATCTTCCTTTCTATCTTTCTCTGTATATCACTATCTTGTTTTCTCTTTCTATCTTACTATTTGTATCTTTCTCTATATCTAAGTCTTAACGTGTCTGTGTGTCTCTCTCAATATGCCTGTATCTTTTTTATCTCTGTCTTTGTATCCATGTGTTTATTTATGTTTGTGTCTGTATTTCTGTGTTTCTGAGTGTATTTCTATGTCTCTGTGTCTGTGTCTTTATGTGTTTTTGTGTGTCTGTTTCTCTTTATCTCAAAGTCCCTTTCTGTCTCCATGTTTCTGTATCTCTGTGTCTCTGTATCTCTGTATCTCTGTATCTCTGTATCTCTGTATCTCTGTGTCTCTGTATCTCTGTATCTCTGTATCTCTGTATCTCTGTATCTCTGTACCTCTGTATCTCTGTATCTCTACAGTATATATCTATATCTCGATCTCCTCCATGACCATTGCTATCTCTAGCTGTCTCTCATCTGTCCATCAAATTGTTTTCTCTCTACCTGTCTCATTGTCTCTCTGTCCTTCTCTCTCTCCCTGTTCTTCTCTCTACTTGTCTCGCACTCTTTGTCTCTCTCCCAGTGCTCACGCTCTCTCTCTCTCCCTGTTCTTCTCTCTATCTGTCTCGCTGTTTCTCTCTCTCTCTGTCTCTAGGTCTCTCTGTCTCTCTCCCAGTGCTCACTCTCTCTCCCTGTTCTTCTCTCTACCTGTCTCGCACTCTCTGTCTCTCTCCCAGTGCTCACGCTCTCTCTCTCTCCCTGTTCTTCTCTCTACCTGTCTCGCTGTCTCTATGTCTCTCTCCCAGTGGTCACTCTCTCTCTCTCTCCCTGTACTTTCTCCTCTCTCTCTCTCTCTCTCTCTCTCTCTCTCTCTCTCTCTCTCTCTCTCTCTCTCTCTCTCTCTCTCTCTCTCTCTCTCTCTCTCTCTCTCTCTCTCTCTCTCTCTCTCTCTCTCTCTCTCTCTCTCTCTCTCTCTCTCTCTCTCTCTCTCTCTCTCTCTCTCTCTCTCTCTTTTCATTCCTCCATCCCAATTTTTTTTCTCTACTATTTCCTTTCTTCCGTCTGTCTCCACCTCCTGTTTTTTATTTCTTTCTCCCTTTTTCTCTCTTTTTTCTTTCTTTCTTTTTTCTTTCTGCTCTTTCCATCTGTTAACTTCTCAGCATGTATGTTTTTCCTTTCCCTCTTTCTATACTCTCTTTACATATTCCCCGGTTTTTTCTTTCCTTTCCTCCTTGCCAATCTGTTATTTCTCTTTCTTTTCCTCTCCTCTCTTCTTATCTTCTTTCCTCTCTTCCTTCTCTTCCTTTACTCTTTTCCCTTTTATAACCTAGTCTCCTCAATGCCCTTCATCGTCCTATTCCTTTGCCTCTTTATCCTCTCCTATCCCACTTTCCTCTCTCGCCTTTTCCTCCCCTCATTCCATTTTCTTTCAGTTGATCTCTCTCTTCAACCGTGTCCTTACACCCGTTTTCTCTTCTCACCTTCCGTTCCCCCCCTCCAGTTTCCCTAAGTCCCTCTCCACATTATTTCCCTTTTACACCATTCTACATTTCCCTAGCGACCATAGTCCCTCATCTCACTCTCCTCTTCTTCTTCTCCTCCTTATTCTTCTCTTCCTTCCCGCTTTCCTTCCTCCTCCCCTTTGCTTCCTTTCCTCTTCCCTTACCGCCTTCCCCTGCGTTCTTTATCCCTTCCTCTTTCCCTGACGCTACAATTTTCCCCTTGCGTCCCTGTCCTCCCTCGATTTCTCTCCCTCTTTTCTTCTCTCCCCCCCTCCGGGCTGGTTAAGTGTCTCTGACAATAATAGGAAAGGTTTGACATTCCAGCGAGAGGCCATTTCCTTCCTCTTCTCGCTGGAAGAGCGCAGAGGACGTCTTCTTCAGGATTTTTTTTTCATCTTCTATTTTTATTTTTCTGGAGAAGGTTGTCCTGGCGCCGATGGTGGTGATGCTGTTTGCGCTCTTGGTGTTGGTGATGTTGTCACTGGTGCCAGAAGTGTCATGAAGTGTCATGAAGTGTCATGAAGTGCCAGAAGTGTCATGAAGTGCCAGAAGTGTCATGAAGTGTCATGAAGTGCCAGAAGTGTCATGAAGTGCGAGAAGTGACAATAATAGCTGAGTTTATTTTGACCTTCAACAGTGTGAGTACATTCTTTGAGGGCCATTGCCCTGATATTTCGTGATTCCCGTATCTTGCCAGGTGATTTCATTCAGCTGGAAGAACCCTTCTTTACAAAAGGTTAACGTATTGGAAAGATAGTTGCCTACACAAAGTAGTCAGCGACTGACGTCAGAGGGAATCGTCTCCCCCCCCCCCCACATCCAATTTCCAATGGCTGTCAGCACCATCACTCTACCTGGAGGTGGATCCACGTAGGGGCAGACAAATGGTCTCCGGATAGGGTCTACGATATCGCTATCAACTTCTGACTTTCGGCAGCGATAAACTTTCCGTATTCTATCCTTTATCTTTGTGTTTACCTAGAAATCACGGATAAAGGTGTCAATACCGAGCCATCTCGTAGGAAGTCTATCGGCTAAAAAGATATATATATATATATATATATATATATATATATATATATATATATATATGTGTGTGTATATATGCTTAAGAATTATTTATGACAAACGAGAGAGAAATGGGTGGGGAAGGGCAAACGAAGATGTGTTGGGAATAAAATTTATTGTCCTAACGTTGCGACCAACTTGGTCTTCTTCAGAGGACCTCTGAAGAAGGCCAAGTTGGTCGCAACGGAAGGACAATAAACTCTATTTGCAACACATCTTCGTTTGCCCTTCCCACCCATGTCTCTCTCATATATACATATATATATATATATATATATATATATATATATATATATATACATATATATATATATATATATATATATATATATATATATATATATATATATATATATATATATATAAAACATCGATGCTACAGTCGGGAGCGTGCTGGTGTCACATCTTCCTCCGGCACTTACTTTTCTCCAATTCCGACCAGCCACTCTCATCTGTCTCAGGCGTCCAAGCGCATGAGGCAAAGACGATGGCTTCGACTGTAGCGCTGCACTTTGTTACGTACATTTGCTAATCTCCTATCACACCTTTGTTGTCTTCAATGGTGCAATAGAATGAGTAAAGGCTGTAGTGTGGACCGTGGGAAAAAAATGAACGAGATAGATAAATAGACAAAATAAAAATAGAATAAAATAACAATAAACAAACAAAATAAATGGATGTTTAGATAGATAATATATACCAGTAGAAAATAAATAAATAATATCAAATTATTCCATACTATGGTATCCATATTTCATTCTTGGATAGTCAGTGAACTATTAGTTGATTAAATTTCCTTTCTGTTGTACTTCATCTTATCAAC
>NC_134796.1:1657579-1662579 GCF_046742065.1 Oratosquilla oratoria | reverse complement strand
ATATCTATTAGATATTTATCTATTGTCTATTTACCTATTATTCTTATTTATTAATCTATTACTTTAATCATTTGTTTATGTAATTATATATATAGTATATATATATATGTATATATATATATGAATATATATATATATATATATATATATATCATTATTCATTTATTTGTCTATTTATTTACATATTTATTTATTCATCTACTTATATATTTATTAGTTTATTTAATCCTTATCTATTGATTCCTTTATTTTTTAGATTATATATCATCAACTTGTTTGTTTATTCGTTTATTAATTCATTCATTTATCTATTTATTTAACGATTTTTTTCCAAGAAATTTCTTCGAATTGTCATTCACTCTCCCTCTGTTATGATGTATACGATTGCTGAAGCAAATTTTTTTTTTTGGTACAGTGACCTGATACTTCGAAGATATCTTTTAAACCCAAGGCGATGTTTCTTTTTTCTGTTGCTATTATTTCATAGCAAACTTTTTTCGCAAGCGTTTTTCAGACACTTTTTTTCTCACGAGGAAATTCTTGCGTAAATACTTCACCGATTATGACTGAAGATTTTGGGCAAAATTAGCGGAAAACTTTGGCTCAAAAGGCTCAGATGTGGTGATCCCTCCTACACCTCACACGCTATAAATTTGACATTGACGCTTAGCCCAATCAATTTGCTATCAAACGGTATACAATTCATTAGATTTGTGTGGTATCAATTTGCTATCAAACGGTATACAATTCATTAGATTTGTGTGGTATCAAAAGCAAGTTGTCATTTCTAAGCCAAAACATACTCCAAAGTCGTGAATTTATTAAAAAAAAAAAAAAAAAAAATGCATCGCACTTTCGCGCGGGCGCCATGGTGTCCTTAAAACTATCATGGCGTCTGCAGGGGTTCACCAGATAGATTGATTTTTTCTTCTCTCAATTTAAATCTATTACTATTACTTATTGTTTTACTATATATAAAACTATAACTTTTAATTTTATCTACTTTATATTCATATTTATTGACTTATTTGTTTATACATAAGAACATAACATAAGAATGAAGGAGACTGTAAGAGACCATAGAGCCCACACTAGGGATACGTTCATTTATCTATTTCTCTATGGTGCCCGCCATTGTATTTAAAAACAGGAAAGTGTCCCGGGACTATTGGTCTAAATCAGTGGCTTCCCAAACTTATTTTTTCAGTTTTACAACTATACGCACTGAGTTCACCTTAATCCTAATCCCGGGTACCGTAATCTTTATTTGATTTGATTTGATTTTATTTTGTGATGAGATGTACAAGGGGTGAGAGTGGCAGTAGACTGGAAGTGAACATTAAGGGAGAGCGACTGGAGAAAGTGGATAGTTTTAGATACTTGGGTGCAAGTGTAGCAGGAAAAGGCGGAGTGAAGCTGGAGGTAGAATATAGATTGAGAGAAGCGAGTAAATGCCTTGGTGGTTTAAAGAGTGTAATGAGGAATAGACATTTGGGAATGGATGCAAAGAGGAGACTGTATGAAGGAGTGATTGTGCCAACAGCACTGTATGGGGCAGAAACGTGGAACATAAGAGAAGAAGAGAGAAGGAGTTTGAATGTGTTTGAGATGAGGTGTCTGAGAAGTATGGTGGGGGTTACTAGGCTGGATAGAGTGAGAAATGAGGAGGTGAGGAGGAGAACAGGGGTGAAAAAGGATTTGGGAGATAGGGTTGATGAAAGAGTATTAGGATGGTTTGGACACATGGAAAGAATGAGTGAAGAAAGACTAGTAAAAGAGGTATGGAAGGCAGATGTGGAGGGAGTGAACATGTGGGGGCGTCGTAGTGGGCGGTGGATGGGTGGGGTGGAAGGGGGCGTTGGGGAAGAGGGGGAATGTCTGTTGAGGAAGGAAGGGAGAGGACGGAAGACAGAGGTGAGTGGAGAATAGTTGTATATGGATGATGCTGTGACTGCATGAGGAAGTAATTTTGACGCAGCCCGAAGGTTATTTCTCCCCGTCCTCGCCTTATATGCAAAGGGGGGGACGGAGAGGGGGGGTTCGCCGATTAAGTGAAGCGGCCTTGCTGTGGATGTACTGTGTCTTGCTACACTGCTTCTGACCCAGGGCGGTGGGCGGGGTGCAGGGATGACCCGTCAACCAGGAGGTGCTCAGAGAAGAGGAAGGGTGGTCGGGGTGTGGAGAGTGTATTTAGGGATGAAATGGGTGGGAGTGTTTTTATGCCTTTCCCTTTTTGGCTACCTCCCTTGGAAGGGGGAAAAAGCTTGGTATATGTATGTATGTATTTTATTTTGTTTTTAATTTTTTTGTCACCCCTTCATTACCCCGATATTTGTTACCTCCCTCCCTAGGGGGTAATTTACCCACAGCTCGGGAACCACTGGACTCTAAATAATATCGACACAAACTCAAAGCTAATCTATAGAGCGCTTACTTGTGCACAAAAATTAATATTACCCTGTATACAAAGCACATCAATCAGATTGGAGACATATAAAATCAATCATTCCAGATTTTTGCTAAGCCACGAAAAGGCCCATCGTCATCTGACATGATAAAACTTATGATAATACTTCGAATTATTTTGAAATTCCAATTTCTTCACAAAACAAAAAGAAGCAGAAAGAGAGCCAATCTAATAATTTTTATCGAACAGATCGGAAACTGAAATTTCTAGAGTAAAGATTCGAATATAAATTTCTGTCAATTGCCACAGACTCGCTGTTTCGACACATTTGTTTGGTATGGTAGTAAAGCACAGACCTATTACATCGAAGGTAGCCATAGCGAGATGGAAAGATGTTTGATCTATTATCATTATTTTTTCTTTGGATCTTCGCTGGCCGAGAGGGTTAGAGCGTCGCTACTTGCGGCGGAGGTCGAAGTTGCGGCGGTTCGAACTCTGCCACCGGCGAGTTGGACCAAGGGCATGTTCCGAAAATTCCTTGCTACGAAGTCCTTTGTAAGGGGCACCGTTTTACCCTTCTGATAGGGAAGCTCACGATGTTAAACCGAATCATCATTATCATTTTTCTTGGAATTTTCCTCGGTGATTATCAATCGTGTTTCCTGTAAGAAAATCACCGAAAGGACAAGACGTGAATGTTTCTCTTATACCCATACACCTAAACACACACAAACACACACACACACACACACACACACACACACACACACACACACACACACACACACACACACACACACACACACACACACACACACACACACACACACACACACACACACACACACACACACACACACACACACACACACACAAACACAAACACATGCATCCTGACATCGACGTGTAGCCTGATCAAATTTGCTATCAGATTGTGTGCGATTTATTGTAATTTGAATGGTTTCAAAGTTTTCCTAACACAATGACGAAAGTGCACACAAATCGTGAATTTACAAAAAATTGCATTTTGCATTTGGTCTTTGTAACCGTAAATGATTAGGACCAAAGCTAAGCATTGATATACCATCTTACTGTATATTGTCGGGCAAAAGGCTCATAAAACTTATAAAACGTAAAGAAATCCTCGATGGATCGATCAAGAAATTATTTATCAGAAGAAAAAAAAAAAAACGATAATCAGGTTCTATCAAGTATACACTAGTGTTGAATTTACTTTTTTTATTTGAAAACTCTTTTTCTACTAAATTTCTGCCGATTGCCACTGGGTACGGAACATCTATACAATGTATGTTGTGTTGAATACATATATTGGTGAATCTTATCATCAGATTTTAATTTTAGTCATGCCATCAGAGTTTAGGGAAACGTTTGTAAAAGATATTCCTGTAATAGATCTTTCGTTTCGTAGGAAATATGTTATTTCTTGTTTTGTTTAACTATTTTTGTACGATTTTACAAAAATGGTGGTTCAATTAGTACCCCGGTTTTTAAGAAGAAAATAAATGAAAGGAAGGAGTGGTTTAATGATTAATGCAGGGTATTCCTGTAGGCGAGAAACCCCGCGAAGACGAAAGCAAATAAATGATCAAATGTAAGAATCTTGTATGAATACAAAAATGAAAGAAATTCCTATGTGAAAAATCGAAGAGAAGAGGAAGGAAAATATCGAAGGTAAATTCTCGACAAAGGTTGGTAGGAGCCCTACTTTTTTATATATATTTTTGCAGACTTATAAATTATAAAACGAAAGTCAGAGACAACAGAGTAAACTTGAAAATGGAAGGAAGGAGGCTGGACGAGGGAGGCGAATTGTGTAAGGCGATGGGTGAGGGTTTGCAAACGGTGTTTGAATTGCAGAGAGGATTGCAAATGTCAGAAGTTGTGTCTGACCGACAAGAATTAATGGATTTGTTGAAAGGTCTGGATGTTTATAAGGTTACAGAACCTGATGAGGTAAAGTGATTTTTGACAGAATGCGCTGCACAGTTGGGGACTCAGATTTATGACTGGCTTAAAGTCTTGTTCCTGAGTGGGTTCCAATTGAATGGAATAAAGCTAAGGTTGTCATAATTTATTAGAAAAGCGGTAGAAAAGGTCCACTTCATTAAAACTCTCTGACCAGTATTGTTGGGAGAGTGTGTAAGGAAATTGTAAGATATAAATGACTTTCTTAGTGGAGAATGATAGGATCACAGAGTGGCAGTTTGGGTTTAAAAAAGACAACATCGTGTTGGACAAACTTATTGAATTATTACAGAAGGGTGGTGGATATGCTTCGAGAAAGAGTCTTTTACTGAAGGTGAAAATAGAATTCATGGTAGTTTGATGATCTGGATGGAAAGTTACTTAATGCCAAGAGATAAGAAAAACTATAACGTAGAGCTAAGATGGGAAAAGAGTGTATAGCGGTGTGCCTTAGGGTTTAATGTTAGCTCCATTTATGTTTCTAGTAAATGTTAATGATATGCCAAAGAAGATGAATCATGACATTAATATATTCTTCTTGGTGGAGTGAGGGTGCTGAAGAGAAGTGTGAGTAGCTGTAAAGAACTAGGAAAAGACACACACATAC
>NC_134796.1:1640079-1645079 GCF_046742065.1 Oratosquilla oratoria | reverse complement strand
GTAGAAGCAGGCAAAGGAGGAGAAGAAGTAGAAGGAGGAATAGGAGGAGGAGAAGGAAGAAGAGGAGGAGAATGGGAGGAAGAGAGGAAAGACGACAACAGAAAACGGAAGAAAAGAAGCAGAAGCAGGCAAAGGAGGAGGAGAAGTAGAAGGAGGAATAGGAGGAGGAGAAGGAAGAAGAGGAGGAGTATGGGAGGAAGAGAGGGAAGACGAACGGAGGAGGAGGAGGAGGAGGAGGAGGAGGAGGAGGAGGAGGAGGAGGAGGAGAAGGTGGTGGAGGAGGAGGAGGAGGAGGAGGAGGAGGAGGAGGAGGAGGAGGAGGAGGAGGAGGAGGAGGAGGAGAAGGAGGAGGAGGAGGAGGACCGAGCTTGGCCCTAAATGACTCTGGAGAGAGTGAATGAGTGGTCTGATTCAGTGGAGTTTGTGACAGTTGATCGGAAAGGATGCGGTTGCTGATGACCATAGCAGACGGTCGGTTATGATCGATTGAGAAACTTTGAAAGGCGGTCGGCAACGGTGGCGGTGGATGGGAACGGTCCTGAGAATAGAATATAGAAGAAGTAAGAAGTAAGAAGTAAGAAGTAAGAAGTAAGAAGTAAGAAGTAAGAAGTAAGAAGTAAGAAGTAGGAAGTAGGAAGTAGGAAGTAGGAAGTAAGAAGTAGGAAGTAAGAAGTAAGAAGTAAGAAGAAGAAGAAGTAAGAAGAAGAAGAAGAAGAAGAAGAAGAAGAAGAAGAAGAAGAAGAGGAAGAAGAAGAAGAAGAAGAAGAAGAAGAAGAAGAAGAAGAAGAAGAAGAAGAAGAAGAAAGAAGAAGAAGAAGAAGAAGAAGAAGAAGAAGAAGAAGAAGAAGAAGAAGAAGAAGGAGAAGAAGAAGAAGAAGAAGAAGAAGAAGAAGAAGAAGAAGAAGAAGAAGAAGAAGAAGAAGAAGAAGAAGAAGAAGAAGAAGAAGAAGAAGAAGAAGAAGAAGAAGAAGAAGAAGAAGAAGAAGAAGAAGAAGAAGAAGAAGAAGAAGAAGAACGAGAAAAAGAAAAAAAAGAGAAAAAGAGAAAGAAAAAGAAAAAGAAAAAGAAAAGAGAAACGAAGAAGATTTCACCATGGAGAACCTGTTTTAGTCAAAGTCCATAAATCATCTGAATAACAACTTCTGGCACTGGAAAGTAAAAGAAATCCAGAAACTACATCACCATAACAACAGGATTATGTAGCGATGGTTAACCTCAGCTTTAACTGTTTCCCGGCATTGTTATGGCTGGCTTACCCAGTGACATTTATTAAGCGCTGTTGAGCCAGTCGTTGTTTGCTGACGACACTACACTTGTGGCAGGGGCAGAAGAAGGATTAAGAACATAAGAACAAAGGAGACTGCAAGAGACCATAAGGCCTGCACTAGGCAGCTCCGTCTCCATCACCACCTGTCATCCCCATCCATAAAGTTGTCTAATCGTTTTTTAAAACAACTGATAGTTTCAGCGCTTACTACATGGTTACTAAGTTTATTCAGTGACGGATCTAGGAAGGTATGAGACAGGAGAAAGTTGAAGGTAAATGTGCATAAAAGTAAGATGGTGAGAGGATCGTAGTGAGTTGAGAGTCTAGAAGGAAAGAGGCTGGTGGAAGTGAACACCTCAGTATTTTTGGTCGCATGTGGCAGTGAAGGGAGGAATGGAGGTAGAATGTAGATTGAAACAAGCAAATAAACGCCGTCGGGGATTAAAAGGTGTTGTGAGAAATGGTCATCAGAGAATGGATACAAAGAGGAGATTGTACAAACGGGTGATTGTGCCAACGGCATTGTATCGAGCAGAGACTTGGAACTTAAAAGAGGCAGAGAGGAAATGTTTAAACAAGTTTGAGATGAAATGGCTGTGAGGTATGGTAGGAGTTACTAAGTTGGATAGAGTGAGAAAAGAGGAGGTAAGGGGAAGAGCGAGAGTTGAAAAAGAGATGACATATGGGACTGATGAAAGAGTATTAGGATGGTTTGGACACATGGAAAGAATGAGTGAAGAAAGATTAGTAAAAGAGGTGTAGAAGGCAGAGGTGGAGGGAGTGAACTTGAGGGGACGACCGAGGATGAGGTGGATGGATGAGGTGAAGGGGGCGTTGAGAAAGAGGGGAAATTCTGTTGAGTAAGGAGAGGAGAAGGCAGGAGATAGGGATGAACGGAGAGTGACTTTGTATAGATGATACTGTTATGCAAGGAATGGGAGGGATGGGGAATGGGGGCGGGAGTTTATGTGTGAATAATATTTTTACGCAGCCCGAAGGGATTTCTCTTCGTCTTCTTTTCTTCGCCGATTAAGTGAAGCGACTTCACTGTGGATGTACTGCGTCTTGATGCATTGCTTTTGACCCAGGACAGTGGAAGGATACAGAGATGACCCGTAACCCATTAGGAACTAGGATGAAAAGGAGGAAAGAGTAATGGATAGGAGTGGAATGGGCGGGAGTAGGTACCTCTCTTTGCCTTGGCTAGCCCCCCTTATAAGGGAAAAAAGCAGTTGGTATATAGATAGATAGTTAACGAGAGGAGTGATGGTTAACCGCGGTGTTGTCGGTTAACTGGAAATTGAAGACAATAGTGAAACACTTGAGTAAAGCTCCTCCGTCTGCTCATGGACATCGCGGAGTCAAAGTCGACGTTTCTGGTTCCTTGCGGCCTGAAAGACTGAACGAAAGAATGAATACCTTCATGAATACGCGATGAGAGAATTTCCTTTTCCCGATGAGCCCTACAGCGCAGGCAGACTGCCCAGCACAAGATCAGAATTGAAGCCTCTTCCTTCTTCTTGTGCCTTGAAATGAACTTGAGACTCTTCTTTTTTTCGATGAATTTTTTCATTAACAATTTTCCTTTTTTTGACAATTTGGACATCTGACCTGTTTAACACTAAACAACTTTATTCTATCTTATATACCAAGGAATTCTGTCCCCTAATAGGGGAAGAAGGCAAGTCAACTAGTGGAAATCTTCGTCAGTTAAGGATTAACGGATTTTGATCAACCCTTTCCCCGGTTTATTTGCCATGCAAGTATCCTTCTGACTGCCGCCAGGCGATTTTATTCAGCTGAGAGAAATCTCTGGCAGTCATAGAGGTATTGAAGAGACAGAGGACACGAATGGATAAAGACCATTGGAGCTGATTAAGCTAAAGTAAAGTTCAACAGAACTAAAGATAGAGAGTTTAGATAACTGAATGGGAGTTAACTTAGGCGTTTTATGTCAGTGATGTAGTAAAAAGATTTGTTTTGTGGGAAATGCCTCACGACTTTCTTCAGCTGACGAATGATTTCAAGTCACTAGGATGAAGAAAGTCTCCATCAAAAGCTATACACTACTGGTGATGATTCGGACTAACGTCACGAACAGAGGACTTTGTAGCTTGGAATTTAATGAACCATACCCTTGGTCCATTTCGCTGGAGGTAGATTCGAAAAAATGTAGTCATCTCGACCTCCGCCGCAAGTAGCGACGCTCTAACCCGTTCGGCCAGCGAGCATCGATACTAATGTATACCTTATAATTAAGAGTATGTGTATTTATTTTTCGAAGAGGTGTGGGTAAGGTCCAACCGCCTCCTCTATGAGGTCCTCCCCCCCCCTAAAAAAAAAGAAAAAAAGAATAACGACAACACCGGACGGGTCTAGCAAGCAAGCAGAAGAAGAACTTAGGAATAAAGGATACTGCCAGGGACCATAAGGCTTACACTAGGTAGTGGCATGTCCGTGACCGCCTATTATCCCTATCCATCAAGTTACCTCCACTTAAAACAACCACTACTTTCAGCGCTCACGATATTACTACTAAGTCTATTCCATTCGTTGACCACACCATTGGTAAACGAGTTCTCGCCTATTTCTTTCTTAAAACCAAGTTCGTCCAATTTAAATCCATGACTACGAGTCCTGCCCTTCCGTCTTAATATGGCGACCTTGCCTGCATCACCTTTGTTAAAACCCTTGACAAGCAAGCTAGCCAACGAGCCTGAGGTTGTGTATGAATATTGGGCGAGCTACATGGCACGCAGAATCTCAGAAGAATCAAGGCAGAGCAATTTCCCGGACAAGAATGTCTACTGGAGAGGCTTTGTGGCTGACAGGGGTCTGCCTCAGTTGGAGCTTGGTGAGGAAAAGAAATTTTCTTTTTCTCAGATATTAGTTTGTTTTTCTTACGGCGAGGGACGATCGTTGCCATACCAAGGTTCGTGATGATAACACACCACGATTCAATGGTGCATGGATGATGTTTTAGTAAGTGTGGTTAATGAAAGTTTTGCCAAAATAAGAAACGTAAGGGGTTGAAGAATAAGAAAATGTGCGAGTTTTTGTAAACGCGGTTTTCCTTATAAAGTCCAAGAAATGTGTACCATGGTTGTAGCTTTTTCAAGAATGAAAGCAATTCAGCTAACTGTATCCCTTACTTGTTCAGAGATCTGGAAACTAACCATCTGGTTAATCAGTGAATTGGCAAAATTCCTTATTTTTTAATTTAATTAAAGAGACATTTGAAATAATTTTGTGAAATTACATGACTTATAGTTCATTTATAAACCGTCCGGGAAACTTAAAAATTTATTTAAAAAAATCAAGACAAAAGAGTACCATATACAAACAAACTATGAATAGAAGTAAACAAAGAGAATTAAAGAAGAATCTTGAGTAAATATTTAACAACTTTGTCCTCAGTCTTACCTTCACCTTTATGACTCCAACAGCAACTATGAAACACTCACCTGTAAGGGAAAGGAAACAGTTATTAATATTTTCATTTTCACTTACTACCAGATATGCACAATAGTTTAATTTTATGGGATATACACATATTCGAATATAGACATATTGTTATACGACTGCACACACACAAACACACACACACACACACACACACACACACACACACACACACACACACACACACACACACACACACACACACACACACACACACACACACACACACACACACACACACACACACACACACACACACACACACTAACAC
>NC_134796.1:1635079-1637579 GCF_046742065.1 Oratosquilla oratoria | reverse complement strand
CCTCCAATTAATTAAATCGCAAATCATGATGCTTTATCCTGCGAGTCCATTGCACTTCAGCTGGATGAAAATCAGTTCGGATTGGCCAAAACAAAACAAAGTAAGTTTGTCACGGTGGACAGTCTCCAAAACGAATAGATTTGTTTGGCTGTGACCATGAGAGTAGTTCCCTGGTTCCCGAGGTAAAGGGTGCTCAGCCCCCCAGGAGGTGTTATGAAGATACAATGGGGGGCATGGAATCATCTGCTCAAAAATAATCATCAATAATAATAAAATAATTCCAAGAACAAGCATCTTCCGTTATATACGTGCAAAGTATAATTTTGTCAGTCGCCCCAAGCAGTTTTCTAAGAAATAGAAAATATATTGGGAGTGGGACGTGCGATTCTATTGGAAGCAAAAAAGGGGCGTATTATAATATTATTTGGGAATCACTGCTCTAGTTGGAGAGTAATGGCTTGTAATAGTTACTCGAGATTATTCTGGGCCCTTCAGTCCTGGTGACTACACATAACTCAGTGACTTTAAACCCTACTTCTATCATTTGCTATACCTTCGGGTTGATGCGTTTGTTTCCTCATTAATACTATACAAAATAAACCAAAGGCTGTTCTGTAAACCCCATTCTAGGCCAGTTACCAGCATAATTCTTGAACGTCAACTTTGGTTATATGGGCATGGGGCATGGGTTTCCCTCATGCTGATCCTACTGACAAGGTCGCCACTTCCACAAGAGCCAACCTTCGAGTTAATGCATTTATTTTCCCATTACTACTATACAAAATCAATCAAAGGCTGTTCTGTAAGCCCCATTCTAGGCCAGTTTCCAGCATAATTCTTGAACGTCAATTCTGGTTATATGGGCATGGGGCATGTTTCCCTCATGCTGATCCTACTCACAAGGTCGCCACTTCCACAAGAGCCAACACTCGATGGAGGAGACGAAGAAGGGGACGACGCCCACAGAATTCATAATTGGGGTTGCAAGTTGACTGAACCTGTCGAAAGTTGTTTGGTATGGGAAGGAGGGGTGTCTGCATGAGAGCTTGCCCGGAGAGACCGTGGGAACTGGCGCCGACGTGTGAGTAAAGCGAAGCGCTCCCTGGTGTATACCCCCAGTTGATGAGGACCATATAACAATACATAGTCATCATAAAGACACAGAAAATACTAAAACTTAAAAAAAACTAATATTAAGGTTCTACATATAACAATACATAGTCATCATAAAGACACAAAAAATACTAAAACTTGAAAACAACAACTAATATTAAGGTTCTACATATAACAATACATAGTCATCATAAAGACACAAAAAATACTAAAACTTAAAAAAAAGACTAATATTAAGGTTCTACATATAACAATACATAGTCATCATAAAGACACATAAAATACTAAAAGTTAAAAAAGACTAATATTAAGGTTCTACATATAACAATACATAGTCATCATAAAAACACAAAAAAACTAAAACTTAAAAAAGACTAATATTAAGGTTCTACATATAACAAGACATAGTCATCATAAAGACACAGAAAATAACTAAAATTTAAAAGAAGTAATATTAAGGTTCTACATAGTGTACACTTGGGCCAAGATAGGAAATGTACATTCCATTCATGTACAATATTAAACTATCCCGAAGTTATGGTAGAATAATACTGAATTTTTCATTGCGATATATCTGTTACACTCATACCATGTATTTTTTCTACCATCAGGGGGTACAGTTAACATGCATACATGCATACATACATACATACATACATACATACATACATACATACATACATACATACATACATACATACATACATACATACATACATACATACATACATACATACATACATACATACATAGATACATACATACATACATACATAAATACATACACACATACATACATACATACATACATACATACATACATACATACATACATACATACATACATACATACATACATACATACATACATATACCATAGGCTTTTTCCCCCCCTTACACGGGAGGTAGCCAAAAGACAAAGGCATAGAAACCACTCCCACCCATTCCATCCCCTACATACTCCACTCCCCTTTACCCTCCCTCTTATCTTGGCACCTCCAGGTACAGTTAATACTGTTTGAAAATCCCCATTTTGAACTAAATAGACTCTCGTGTTTCACTGAATAGAATCGACATAACATAAGAATAGAGGATGTCCCTCTCGCTCTGCCCCATTCAGTTGTCTTTCGGGATCCGTAGGGGGACACGTGGCTATATTCTTGTCCCCCACTACTAAATTCTAAGGATAAATGACAAGATGGCGTCATAGGTGTGGAAAGCAAGATATTCAATATGGGAAGCACAAAGGAAAAATAGCATAAGTTAGGATTAATTCAGGATTTCTCTTTGAGAGAACATGGGTCTCTAATCTTACAAAAAAAAAGAAAAGAAAAAAGAATACAGAGTAAATCTGATCACTAAAGTTTCTTAAGTTCCTAAAGTAGTG
>NC_134796.1:1620079-1622579 GCF_046742065.1 Oratosquilla oratoria | reverse complement strand
GGGGAAAAGAAGGGGAAGCGAGAAGGAAGGGATGGGGGAGACTAGCGGGTGGAGGAGAAGGCATGAGTGAGGGAGAGGGGAAACGGATGAAGGCGAGGAGGAGGAGAAGGGGAGAAGGGGAGAAGGGGAGAAGGGAAAGGGGAGAAGGGGAAGGGGAGAAGGGGAAGGGGAGAAGGGGAAGGGGAGAAGGGGAAGGGGAGAAGGGGAAGGGGAGAAGGGGAAGGGGGAAGGGGAAGGGGAGAAGGGGAAGAGGAGAAGGAGAAGGGGAGAAGGGGAAGGGGAGAAGGGGAAGGGGAGAAGGGGAAGGGGAGAAGGGGAAGGGGAGAAAGGAGGGAAGGGAAGGGGAGGATGATGGAAACAGAGCGTGTGGGGGGGAGTGAGGTGAGGGAGTATAAGATAGAAAAGGGAAGGAGAGGTCTAGTTGCGAGGGAGGGGAGAGAGTGGGGGGTAAAGGGTGGGGTGAGGGGGTGAGGGAGGGGGAGGGGTAGGGGAGAGGGGGGAAGGGATAGTGAGGGGTTGCGTATGGGAAAGGGAAAGTGAGGAAAGGAGGGGAAATGAGGATGAGAGGGGAGATTATTCCCCTCGTCAGTAGTAATTGTGAAGTTAAGTAGGGACAGGCATAATTAAGGTAGATTCTCATTACTATTTTCGCTGTAAAAACGAGTACTCACTTTCGGATATTTTCTGTGATTTATTATGTTCCATTGGATGATCTTCCAGCGAGACAACAGAGTTTTGGGGATTTCTATGTTGAACATAAAATCTACTTCTTGATAAATCCAGGGGTTTATTTTATTTCTGTATATGTATTTTTTCATTTTATCAATCTATTCATACTCTTTTACTTATCTTTATATTTCTTCATTAATTCATTTTATCATTCTCCTGTTTATTGAGTTATTAATATGTATACATTTATTTATATATTTATTAATATTTTCGTTTACTTATTTATTTATCAATTGATCTATTTATTTACATATTGGCGTATTTACAAATTAATTATTTACTTACTTGCTTATCTATATGATTATCTATTCATTTATTTGCTGGTACATCGTGACAAGTTGAGTGAAGGTGGAAAAAGAAGTCACGGGTCTAGTTCCGAGTTTCTGAGTTTATTCCTGACCGGTTTCGCTCTATGCTTCTTCAGCATAGAGCGAAACCGGTCAGGAATAAACTCAAGAACTCGGAACTAGACCCGTGACTTCTTTTTCTACCTTCAATCAATTAATTTGTTTATATATTCATTCATTGATTTGTTTATTTGCTGTGTTTTAATTCGTGCGTTTATTTAGTCCTTCTAGTACTAATTGATTCAGTTATTTTTTCTTGCTTACCATTCTTTCGAAGATATGATAACGAGATTACCAGAGACTTAGAACCCTTGGGAGGAATATATACCATTTGCGTTATTTCTTTCAAGTTTCGTGGAACGTAACCTGATCCTATAGGTCTAGCATCCTAAAAGGATTTCTCAACAATCATTAGCCACTGCATTAGCTGAAGAGTTCCCCCTTAGCTACTTCGAGTGTAGAGCACTTACCAATTTATTTTTGGAAAATGTGGTGTCTTGTCTGTACAAGTTTGTTTTTTTCCCCGAAAGAGTAGAGGATCAAGAGCTCATTTAAACAATCCCGTTGTTCTTATTTAGCGGTCTTTGGTAACGTTACTTGAAAAAAAAGACTAAATGAGCTAGAACAGCCATAATATTCTTTCCCGTACATCCACAAAATTTAAGGAAAATCAAACACACACACACACACACACACACACACACACACACACACACACACACACACACACACACACACACACACACACACACACACACACACACACACACACACACACACACACACACACACACACACACACACACACACACACACACACACACACACACACACACACACACACACACACACACACACACACACACACACACACACACACACACACACACACACACACACACACACGCATGTACATAGATAGACAGACTAAAAAGGAGGGATTAATTCTGACCATAGAAAGGTTGAAGCCTTTGTTTAGACAACACCCATCCCCTTCACGCCCTCTTGAGCGCCTCTCTTGGCAAACCGTCAAGTTATTTTTAGAAAACGGACTCTCAGAACCTTGGGTTGCTTTCGGGGAGACCGGCGTATAGCTGGGTATAGTGTCCCGCCGCTTCTCGCATGTACCGATATTCAAATTAATCTGTAATCTCTTCTGTACAGTTTGGATATCGTTTCTTTGTAAAATCTGTCGCCGTTTTGTGTTGTTCATCCGCGTGGCACTAGCCTTTTTCGTACCTTTTGGCCGTTCATTCATTCTGATAGCTGCTAGATGATCTTTTTTAATCTTCACGTACCTTCTCCAGTCCGTGTTCAAGTATCTGAATCATGGATTATTAGGAAAACTCAATTAATTAGGAGTTTTGGGTACAGAGGTAAAAGAATCATTTCGTTCTTTCAATTACGGGGAATTCCTTATGTTC
>NC_134796.1:1600079-1615079 GCF_046742065.1 Oratosquilla oratoria | reverse complement strand
CTATTTCAGGCATGAACGTCTCGCAATTTTTCACGATGATTTTTTTGTGAGTTTTGAAACCAACATCATCAAATCTTTTCCAATGGTATGCACAAGGTTCTCCGTTTGATTGACCTCATAGTTGCCATATCTTTGATTATTTGTGATTGCAAATAGATTTCATAATGAAAACGATCATTGCACTCCAACAGGGCAAACATAGTTGCCATATCTTTGATTGTTGTGATTGCATGTAGATTTAATTATGAAAACGATCATTGCACTCCAACAGGGCAAACATAGTTGCCATATCTTTGTGATTGCAAGTAGATTTCATTATGAAAACGATCATTGCACTCCAACAGGGCAAACATAGTTGCCATATCTTTGTTTGTGTTTGCAAGTAGAGTTCATTATGAAAACGATCATTGCACTCCAACAGGGCAAACATAGTTGCCATATCTTTGATTGTTTGTGATTGCAAGTAGAGTTCATTATGAAAACGATCATTGCACTCCGACAGGGCAAAAAATAGTTGCCATATCTTTGATTGTTTGTGATTGCAAGTAGAGTTTATTATGAAAACGATCATGGCACTCCAATAGGGCGCTCACGTTTTCTTCCTGTGGAGTGAATCCGGAAACTATCTACTCTCCTGCCATCTTTTAATTGAATCTGATTCTTCTCTCCGTTGAAATTCCACATTCATCATATTTCAGAGGTGCCTGCTGTATTGCATCCCCCACTAGGCGAAAATTGTCTTCTTGTTCTTTTCTATGGGAAAGGCTTGTGCACCTCCATGCACTCCGTCCATAGTGACGGTAGCGTATCCTTGAGAGTGGTACAACGTGATGTCCAGTCCATTTTCCATTTTTCAGGATGTCAGAACTGAAAAAAATTAAAAAAAAAAAAAAAAAGAAACCCGCCTTTAATTTCCACATACCTGATTGTTTGTGATATCCGGTCGGAATGCGACACATCGGGTGTGTTATCAAATATTATGAGAATGATTCGGTTTACAGTTTCGAACTCTTCCCCACCAGGAGCCTAGGACGATGGCCCTAACAGAGGACTTTGTAAATTGGAATTGAATGAACCATGCCCTTGGTCCAACTCGCTTGAGGCAAGGGCTTGAACTGCTGTCATTTCGACCTCCACCGCAAGTGGCGACGCTCTAACCCACTCGTACATAAGTGACTTGATATCTGCCGCAAGGTTCTCATTGATTCGGTTCACCAATATACTTGTAAAATCCTTTTGAATTGAGCTATCCTTTAATCTCATTAGGTGCCTTTATTATACAGGATCATACTTCGCCAGCAATTCAACCAATTCAAGGAAGTTCCCTCCCGTGCTATCGCTGTGGCTACGAAATTTAGAGGTTCTGTTTATCCAGAAAAATGTTGTAACGCCGAAAAGAGTTATTCTTGTTCTGATTTATATTACTACTCCTTTTGATCATTTCACTCCGGGAGCAATCTAGAATAGCGAGTTCCTAAGAAGAAACTTCATACAACAATGTTAACTCTCACATTCCCTTCAAACTTTTCGCTTACATTATTCTTGTTGGAGTCAAGCTCAGCATTTTGTTCTATGTTAAAAGCACTCCTTCGCATCCTTTGTCCACATTGTTCAGTCTTTCTTTCAGTCCCATTCGCTTCTGCTTCGAATCCTGTCATCTCTACAACTGGCTGTCCTGTTGTTAATCTTATTGTTTATTAATTTTGTTTACCTGCTACAAATTCAATAATTTCCTCTCATACAATGTATGCATGTAACAAGTATTATCAACAGAATCTTGATTAGCAGCAGCATTATTTGATAAACCTTAACCATCATCAGTTTTTTTTTAATATTCTATCTTTTATAGAGATATAATTGTTTTATATCTCTAGTCTTCATTTGATGACACCCACGAAATCTATTTCATTCGTGCACTCAACGAAGCATAAGATCAACATTTAATCCTAATTCTACTGAATATTAACTTCTAAAGGAGACAGCAATTATAGTAGACAAAGAAATAGTGCCGTTTCTTTTCACATTGAGTTTGCATGGCATTGCAGCCTACTAGCCGAGTGCAATAAAACATTGATTTGCTGTGCAATCATAATTAAAAAACTTATTGGAAATTAATTTATGTTGCATTAGTAAAAGAATTTATTCATACAACCAAAGCGCACAGCACTGACTACATTATTACTCAGTCTTTCCTTTCCTCATTCCAGTGCAATATTTTTTATCTGAAATCATGTTACCACATTTAATCTTTCCTAGTCATTGTGTTAACTAATCTGGCGTTATTTATAGAACCAGAGTAATGAGCTAAGCTATACGAAAATGGAGTGACTACGTCTGACTTTATAAGCTGTTCGATGTTCAGGAGTTAACCCACCAACCACACAGAAAGCAAACCTTCAAGAAACGTGTTTTCATATAAAACGTCGCCTTATAGCTTATGAACATCTCGGCACCTGCAAGATGATAATAGAAAACGGAAATTACTCTTTATTTGCCAAGAACAACTTTACCCTTATCCTGGAAAAATGCGTCACGTTTGATTTTTCTTTTTACTTAAAACGCAAAGCATGCCACCCTTGTCAGATGTTGTCAACGAATATTTCTTAAAATATTTCAATCTTCGAATTTTCATACCCTTAACAGTTCGGCATCAACATCGGCAATATTCATGATCAGAATATCAGTTATATTTTTAGTCTAAGTTTCTAAATCACATGAATCGATTTTTACATAATCTTAAATAGTATCCGTATTCTGCTATCAGGAGAAAATTTTACTGAAGAATTACTAAGTATTTAGTAGTACAGTACTAAGTACTTATTTCAGAGGCAGTGGCTGCTCCCTGGGTGTCACTCTTTATATGGTGTCACAGAATGTAGCCATATACTGTATATGCAAGGAGAGCACGAGAGTACTGGACATTAATCTGTAAACTCCTAGTTAGCTGTTTTCAACAACCACATTGACAACTTCCACCGCCTCAAACTTTTATCTTGGGCAAAGCTAAATTAACAGTTAATTGCCCATCAACTTATCGGGCAAAGCAGCAAATTAATTTCAACGTAGCAACCTGTAACAAGTTTGTTTACTGATAAAGCCAATAATGTCTGATTACCCTCTGCGTTATACGACTATGACGTCATACCTCTTTATTCAAACCGACAGTCACGGCAAGCCTCGAAACTCGTTTCGTGAAATACTAAACGAAACACGGCCATGACACGAGATGAATTAGAACTGAGGAAGCTCTTGAAGTAAAAAAAAAAGAAAAAAAAGGAAGAAATCGAGGTAACGAAAACAGCGGCCTGCACGTACTATCAGAGGGTCTTCGAGAAAACAATAACATTTGGTAATGGGGCGGGGGAATCCTAAAGAGAACAGCAGGAACGCCCACCCGCATTCGAATCTGAGAGAAATGGCCGTCTCGCCCAGCATGGACAACACGTAAACACAAACACATAAACACACATAAACATATGCATGAGTGCACACACGCTCACGCACTCGTATAAAAGAAAATAAGAACGAAAGAAAGTAAAAAAAAAAGAATCCTTTGATGTAGAGTCTGAGATCCAAATCTCAAGGCAAAACTGGTCAGCGCAACAGCACCAGAATATGATGTAGAAGTAGCTAAGATAATAACAACAATAATATTGATGGTTACGGTGATGGTGACGTCATAGTGGTAGTGTGGTGATGGCAATGATGTTGGTGGCAATATAGTGGCGATGGCAGTGACGGTGACGATAACAGTGATGGCTATATTGATGCCTTTGATGATGATGGTGATGATGATGATGATGACGATGACGGTGACGATGACGGTGACAACGGCGATGACGGTCATAACGACAAGAGCAACCACGAAAACGACAACAGCAACAGATATATATATATATATATGTATATATATATATACAGTATATATATATATATATATATACATATATACATATGTATATATAATATATATATGTATGTTGGTACATTGTGACAAGTTGATGAAGGTGGAAAAAGAAGTCACGGGTCTAGTTCCGAGTTACTGAGTTTATTCCTGACCGGTTTCGCTCTATGCTTATTCAGTAGCATAGAGCGAAACCGGTCAGGAATAAACTCAGTAACTCGGAACTAGACCCGTGACTTCTTTTTCCACCTTCATATATATGTATATATATATGTATATATATATGTATATATATATATATATATATATATATATATATCAACAAACCATCAAACAGCAACAATAGATTGATCAACCCGTTGTCCCAGGTTGCTCTTACAGGAACCATGGCCCTCAGATAACCGGCAACGGCCACCAGACTAGACCAAAAGTCACTCAAGGAAGAAATACTGTGTTGCTGTCTAGATATAGTTAGTGTGGGGCAGTGTGAAATGAGGTGTTTTTGCTATGTGATGGCTGCATCTGGGGTATTTTGTTTCTGAATCCAGGCCTATTCTGTCGGGGGCTCCCTCATAGTGATGGATTGTGACCTGAACACAAGCGTGCTAATGTTGTTCTTGGTTCTCTTTCGAGGGATTTTCCTGTAGGGCTGATGTTCGGATGAGGGGAGGAGTATTGAGTTTGGTGGTCTGTCTTGAAGAGCTTTTTTTGTTATCTGGCTTTGAATGTGTTTTTGTATAGATGTATTGCATGGTGCAGGTAGTAGGATACTGCATATGTTCGAGTAGTATGGTAATGATTTGCTCTTGTTGTTTCTGTTATTATCATGTACAGTTGGTTGTCTTTACGCGATGTAATGATACGGTTAAACAGGATTAAGGGTTCTTGAACGGAACTGTGTACCTATCATTTTCATATGAGAATGACTTTGGCTTTTGTATGCAGGTGTTCTATGGAGGTAATTTGGTCCATCCTGTTATTATTCCAAAAACTTAATTTTGTATAGTTTGTAAGGTTTCTTTGGTTGTTTCAATGATTTTTGGGAACAAAGCTGTGGAAACGTAGTCGAGTGTGGTTCTTATAAACTGTTTCTTATTGTATTATATTGTATTGTATTGTATTGTATTGTATTGTATTTTATTGTATTGTATTGTATTGTATTGTATTGTATTGTATTGTATTGTATTGTATTGTATTGTATTGTATTGTATTGTATTGTATTGTATTGTATTGTATTGTCCCGAAGATAAGAAAACTATAAAGAACTTGCGATATCGAGATCTGATGAAAGATTTATCTCATCTGTCATCATAGAAGATAAAGCACGAGTATTTCGCAAGGAGTAAATACGATGTTCATAACTCAGATTGCCAATTTCAAAAGTTAGAATAGAATTAATTATAAAGAATAAACAGGTTTGACGAGATAACCATAATTAATTTGTCATAGATTATGTTTTTATAGACATTGGATTTACAATTTAGAATGTACAAAGTCAATTGGGAAGTAGAAAAATGAGAGGAAATATAGAAATAAGTAACTCAAAGAGACTACTTAAGCAGGAGACAGAAAGGTAAAATAGGCAGAGTCTGTGTCTTGAAGGGAGTTTGTCGTTATAATCAAACTTGGGCTCCGAGTGTTTGAAAACATAAATTGTTGGAAAAATGATTGTGTTGAAAACATATTCTTTAACAGTGACCAGTGTACAGCCTTGCCACTCTCCTCCTACAGCATTTAGTCTATTGTTAGACTCTTTCCTTTTATTGTTCAAAAACCATACTTGTGATTGATTCTACTGGTTTGATTTGTAATTGATTTTATTGTTTGTTTGTTTGTTTTTACCACTGTTAGATCTTCAACGTGTGGGATAAAGGTTAGGTGAGTATTTAAAGTGAGGCCTAGATTTTTATCTAATGGGAGGTTTTGGCATTTAGATTTTACCACTGGATTTTTTTTTTTTTATCTATAGCTGTTATGTTATTTGTAATTGTTTGGGCGAGGGTTTCATTCTTTCCTCTTGCGCTTGTGTTCTTAGCTGCTATTTTGAAGTCGCTATATTGGGTTGTTATCCTCAGGTCATCTGTGTAGATAAATGTTTTGGATTTATGTTTTGGATCTAGTGTAGGGAAATTACAAAGGATTACAAAGGCGGAGCATGCCGACAGGAGACCTTTTGATCCATATCTAGGTCGGATGCGAAAAAAAAATCATATCAATAATAAAACAATAAATAAAAACTATAATAATGTAAATAACAAATAAAATACATAAATAAATGCATAGGTATAGTTAAATAATAAACAAACAGGTAAATAGTAAATGATAATAAATTGACATATAACTAATAATAAATGAAAATCAGACAGACAAATTATAACAAAACAAAAACAAATAATATAACATAAATTATAATCATTACAGCATCTTACTTAGGTATTTATCTAAATGATTCTTAAAGCTTCGAACTGAACTATATTGCACTACCTGTGCAGGAAGTTTATTCCATTCATTTACTACACGGTTGGCAAAGTTGTTTCACCTACTTCCAAATTGAATCTATTTCCGGACAGTTTGAGACCATTGTTTCTTGTCTGATTCTCATTCAATGTGAAGAGGTGGTATTTCAGATATGCTTTTTTCCTGTATTGGATTCTTTCATCAACTTGCATACGGTGGATGATGATGATGACGATGATGATGATGATGATGATGATGATGATGATGATGATGATGATGATGATGATGATGATGATGATGATGATGATGATGATGATGATGATGATGATGATGATGATGATGATGATGATGATGATGATGATGATGATGATGATGATGATGATGATGATGATGATGATGATGATGATGATGATGATGATGATGATGATGATGATGATGATGATGATGGTGATGATGATGATGATGATGATGATGATGATGATGATGATTATGATGATGATGATGATGAGATACCGGACAGAATGTCAATGAAGGCCAAAATATCAAGATAGGATGTAATGACAGTGGAAGACAAAAGATCACGATGGGATGTAATTATAGTGGAGGAAAAAATATCACGGTAGGATATAATGTCACTGGAGGACAAAATATAATTTTAGAAAGGGATGCCGGACATAATGTCACTGAACGACGGGAGGCCGGCGTGAATCACGGTGACGTAGGGGGACAAAATGTACAAAATAGATCGGATGACCGTAATCGACCAGATGTCCGTGATGGGGGAAATTTTAATTTTGATAGGAGAAATGTTAATGAGGCATTGAATGTCAATGAAGGACCAAATAATAATAATATAGAGCAAGGCATAAATAAAAAAACAAAATGATAATATAAGACATGATATTGAAACTCAAAATGTGTCAAAAAGAAATAATCAGGAGTTTCTTAAAACTATGTACTTTAATGCTCGTAGTATTAGGAACAAATTTCAAGAAATACAGGCGTATATCAAAAGCGAAAATCTCGATATGATAGGAATAACTGAGACATGGTTAAATGGTACAGAGTTCGAAGCTGAATTTAATATTGCGGGATTTAAACACTTTCATCAGGATAGAAACCACAAGAAAGGTGGGGGTGTTCTATTGTACGTTAAAAACAATGTTCATGCTTGTGTTTTAGAGAAAGTGAAACAGGATGCATATGACAGTTTGTGGGTTGAGTTAACCCAAACAAATGGACAAAAAATGAATATAGGTGTAATATATAGGCCAAAGACATTATCATTAGCAGACGACAAACTGTTATTTCAAGAACTGTCTAGTTTCTGCAACCGGGATTTATTGATAATGGGTGATTTCAATTTTACTGACATTGATTGGATGACCCTTGAACATGGCCATATAGGTAGTCGCTTGATTGATTTTCTTGGTGACAATTACTTAATTCAGCATGTAAAAGAGCCCACAAGATATGGAAACTTACTCGATTTATTGATCACTAGCCGCGAAAGCATGGCAACTGATGTAGAAGTCGGTGAATCTGTTGCAAATAGCGATCACAACTTAGTCAGATTCAAACTCCTAAACAATTTTAGAATAGATACTTGTGCTTCTAAAATACCCGATTTCAGTAAAGCTCAGTTCATAGAACTACGTCAGGAGCTTCAGCTTACAGATTGGGAGGCAAAATTAAACGAAAGGCCTGTAGATCAGATGTGGGAAATATTTCAAAATACGCTCACTAAGATGATTCAAACTTACATTCCTTTTAAGGACAGACGTCCCCCAAATCAGGCTCGCCCAAAGTGGCTCGACAAAGAAACTGAAAAAAGTATTGCTAAAAAGAGACAGGCTTATAAGAAATATAAGTGCTCGGGTGCATCTAATGACTATGAAAGTTATGTATCAATACAGAGAGATTTAAAAAAGACAATAAGAAAAAGAAAACGACAATACGAAATGAACATCGCTGAGAAATCCAAAGAGAATCCCAAAGAATTCTATAGTTACATTAGAGATAAAAAGGTTGTTAGGAATCACATTGGTCCACTATTATCTGCTGACGGTCAACTTGAATATTCAAATGAAGGAATGTGTAATCTCTTAAACAATTATTTTAGCTCGGTATTCGTAAACGAAACACCTCAAAGTGAATTCCAAACTGAAACCTGTGAAAAGTCTGGGGTAAACTTACTCACTACGGTAAATATAACAAAAGAAACAATTAAAAGGTGTATAGACAAACTCAAAGTTAATAAAACACCAGGGCCTGACGGTTGGCATCCAAGAATCTTAAAGGAAATGAAAAATGAGATTGTTGTTCCATTAGAAATTATTTTCAAGAAATCCATCATATCCGGAGATGTCCCAAGAGAATGGAAGCTAGCTAACGTTACTCCCATATTCAAAAAAGGTGACAAAAAGAAACCAAATAACTATAGGCCTATTAGTTTGACTTCGATCGTAGGAAAAATAATGGAAACTATCATCAGAGATGCTATCGAATATCATTTAGAAAGTAACCGTTTGATAAATGATAGCCAACATGGTTTCAGACGGAAACGTTCTTGCGTGACTAACTTACTCGAATTCTACAACACAGTTGTCTCGAATTTTGACAAAAGAAACAATATAGATTTAATATATCTAGACTTTGCAAAAGCTTTTGATACCGTCCCACACGAAAGACTTCTTACTAAATTAGCTTTGCATGGAATAAGTGGTAGCCTATTAGGTTGGACTAGTAATTGGTTGAAAGGTCGAAAACAGAGAGTTGTTTTAAATGGAAAAACTTCTGGATGGAAAAGTGTTACAAGTGGAGTTCCTCAGGGTTCCGTTCTTGGGCCACTTCTATTCATAGTATATATAAATGATATAGACCATGGACTAAAATCTACTGTTTCCAAATTTGCTGATGATACAAAACTGTGCGAAGTGGCAAATGATCACTCAAACCAATTAGATATTCAAGAAGATTTAGATAAATTACAGCAATGGTCTGAAAAGTGGCTAATGAAATTTAACACAAGTAAATGCAAGGTAATGCACATAGGTAAAAATAACAGCAAGTACGATTACAAGTTATTTGGAAATTCGTTAACAAAAGTGGATAGTGAAAAAGATCTCGGCGTAATTATCAGTAACGACCTCAAATCATCCAAGCAGTGTATTTCAGCCTCTGAGAAAGCAAATAAGATTCTGGGATTGATTGCGCGATCTTTTGATTTCAAAAGTCCATCACTCATTAACAAGCTATATAAATCGTTAGTTCGTCCACATTTGGAATATGCTGTTTCCGTATGGTCACCGAATCTCATTAAAGACATTGACAGACTGGAAAAAGTACAACGGCGAGCCACAAAACTGATTCCAAATATCAAAAATAAATCATACGAAAATCGACTTAAGCACATGAATCTGTTTTCCCTAAAAAAGCGTAGACTCAGAGGTGACTTGATACAGGTCTTTAAGATTTTAAAGGGAATTGACAACATCAAAAGTGACCAAATTTTCACATTGAATGAGAATCAGACAAGAAACAATGGTCTCAAACTGTCCGGAAATAGATTCAATTTGGAAGTAGGTAGAAACAACTTTGCCAACCGTGTAGTTAATGAATGGAATAAACTTCCTGCACAGGTAGTGCAATGTAGTTCAGTTCGAAGCTTTAAGAATCATTTAGATAAATACCTAAGTAAGATGCTGTAATTATTATAATTTATGTTATATTATTTGTTTTTGTTTTGTTATAATTTGTCTGTCTGATTTTCATTTATTATTAGTTATATGTCAATTTATTATCATTTACTATTTACCTGTTTGTTTGTTATTCAACTATACCAATGCATTTATTTATGTATTTTAATTGTTATTTACATTGTTATAGTTTTAATTTATTATTAATATGATTTTTTTTTTTTTTTTTTTTTTTTTTTTTTTTGCATCCGACCTAGATATGGATCAAAAGGTCTCCTGTCGGCATGCTTTGCCTTTGTAATCCTTTGTAATGATGATGATGATGATGATGATGATGATGATGATGATGATGATGATGATGATGATGATGATGATGATGATCATCATCATCATCATCATCATCATCATCATTATTATTATTATCATCATCATTATTTATATTACTTAATTTTTCTATTGCTAATGACATGGTTTTATTCAGTGGTATGAAACCTGAAAAACAATTATTGACGGAACATGTTATAAAAAAAAAGAGAGAAAATAGATATAGTAACATCCACGCAAGTTAACATACCTGTACCTAAAGCCTAGAAATCGGTTGAAATAATGGAACAATTACTCATTAAAAATGTTTAATAGTTCTGATTTACTCAAAGATGTACAACATCAACCATAACAACCTGTGCTCCTCGGTACCAGACGTACAAAGCCATTCATATGAGAGAAAAGAAAGAGCGACAAACAGCAACAAAGAAGAACAGAAAGGCGTGAAAGGATGCAGATACTTTTAGTAAAAGTGAGATGAAAAAGAAAGAAGAAAACGATAACAGAAAGAATCAGATAGAGAAAAAAAAAAAACGAAAAAAAGCGTGCAAGAACACAAAAATGGAAAGATAACAATCAGAGACAGAAAGAAATTGGACTGTGAGGATACAGTGGAACAAAGAAGACCGATTGATGCAAAAACATTGGTTTGCCGTTACGACAAAGCTTCGAATAGTATCACCGTGGAAAACGTCTCAAGTCTTTTCCATCTCAATGGCTCCCGTCTAAGTCCGAATCAAAGCGTCTGGCTTCAGATCAAACGTCTTTAAACTTCTAAACCGTTACTTTTGATCCTTAACTGAATAAAAAGGTCTGGCCTTAGGAGGAAGGAAATATTCACAAAGGTCATTTCGACCCCGAAGTTTTAACGAGGTGGTTCGAATTTCGTCACCTTTTTCTCCGGTAATCATTAAATGAATGTCTGCTCTTTGATCGGTGGCCACTCACAGATCCTCTCCCTTTGGTCAGACGACAGGAGTTTTCTTAATTTCCAGGCAGTCGCCAGACGATTTGATATTGCGAAGTGGACGTGTTTTATCCTTCCATTCATTTGTTCATTTATCAAGTCATGCATCTGCTTCTCATCCATGCAAGCATTTACTCACTAATTCATTCATTCGTTCATTCATTTATTCATTCACTTATTTTTTCATTATTTTCTTTGTTAATTTCTTCATTTATATGCTTTTTCAATTGGTCGTTTGTTTATTTTATAAATAAGGATATTTACTTGTTCATTTATTCATATATTCATCTATTTTTATTCGTTTATTCATTTACTTATTTGTTCATATTCTGTTTATTCGTTTATATGTTTATTCACTCATCTACTTATCCATTCAACTATTTAGTCACTTGTTCAATTATCTATTAACTAATTTATTTATTCACTTGTTCATTTATTCATTTATCCATACATTTACTAGTCTATTCATTGGTTCATTTACTAACTTATTAACTGATTTGTCTAATCGATCATGCATCCATTTGTAGATTGTATGTTTAACTTTTACATTTAAGTGGCAAAGTTAAGTCTGGTGGTTGTTGGTTTTAATGTGCCGGACAGCTCTCTCGTCTACAAATACAAGGCAAGTTCCGTTCAAACCTCGGAGGGTTGCCAGAAACATTTTCTGTATACGCAATTACACTGTTGCCAAAACATGGGTATATAAAAGTTCGTCGATGCGACGGCGAGAGGCGCCGGATTAGGCTTTTGTCCGTGCAGGTGTCCTGTCGGCTTCTTTTTTCAAGTAGAGGGCTTCAGATGGCTTGACCCGAGATGCACTGAGCCTAGTGTTTGCTAGGGCGTTGCCTGGAAGAGTTGGTAAATTTGGGTCACTGGGACAATTGACTTTTACCTCGGGAGATCCGCGAAGACGTCGGAGTACACTTTCGTAGCATATGTGTGCGTGCTCGCGCGTGCACGCTAGGCATCGAAGGGAGATGATAACATGGCTCGGACCACTACCTCTCACTGTCCCCTGTGAGATTCATAGAAAACAAAACAAAAACAAAACAAGGCCTTTTTCAGGACAAAATGGCGCAAGAATGGTGGTATCGGTAGATATTCATAAACAAAAGGAAATAGACTTAATTGTATGAACATGGGAAAAGCAGATATTGTTTCCATTCACCTAGGCAAGAATATACATTTTATGAAGTTGTTGCTCTATTTCATTTATTCATCTATTTACTTATTCATCTACTTGCTAATTCATCTACCTATTCACTGAGTCATCTACAATTCATATATTCATATTTTAATCTATTCACCTATTCATCTATCCATGTATTTATCGTCTCATCTATTCATCTATTCATTTCATGTATTCACTGACTGACTAATTGGTTGATAGGTTAACAAATATACAAATAAATTAATAATTAAACAATCATCCAATAACAAATAAACAACTAATAATGAAAAGTAAACAAATAAAGAAACAAGCATATAAATGAATAAATGAATAATGAATATATAAATAAATGAATAAATAAACAATCAAATAGATAAATAGACTGATTGATCAATTAATTGTTGAGGTCAAACTCTGGTCAACGAAGTCATAGAGCGAGTGCAAAGCTATGCACCACAAAGGAAGGACAGAGAATAATGTGAAATATGGTGAAAAACATTATGTCTTATCGTGAACGCCAATAAAAGTTAGTTGAAATGCAAATTAAAATTTAAATAAAAAGAATGAAGGCCTCGACAGGGGAAGTGTTCTTTGAAATTCATGAAGAAATATAATTTTTCTAGCGACCCCCCCCCCACAAAAAAAAAGTACAGGATGTAGTTGAAAGCAAGGATAGTAATTCCTGAGAAATATGTAATCACAATAAACGCATACGTGCACACACACACGAACACACACACACACACACACACACACACACACACACACACACACACACACACACACACACACACACACACACACACGCACACACACACACACACACACACACACACACACACACACACACACACACACACACACACACACACACACACACACACACACACACACACACACACACACACACACACACACACACACACACACACACACACACACACACACACACACACACACACACACATATTTACACATACACATACACACGTGTGTGTGTGTGTGTGTGTGTGTGTGTGTGTGTGTGTGTGTGTGTGTGTGTGTGTGTGTGTGTGTGTGTGTGTGTGTGTGTGTGTGTGTGTGTGTGTGTGTGTGTGTGTGTGTTTACCTAGTATTCACCTAGCTGTATCTTAGAGGAAGGGGAATTACGCTCGTGGTGTTCCGCCTTTGTATCTCGCAGTGTCTAGTTTTATTCTTAAAATCGTGTATGGTTTTTGCATATACTATTGTTTCGTCCAGTTTGTTCCAAATGTCCACCACTATGTGTGGATCTTTATTTATTTATTTTTTTTAAGATCTCTTCTATAACTATCTTTTTTTTTATTTTTTTTATTTTTTCCATGTCCTCTTGTGTTTCTCTTGTCCCAATTTAGTAAGTCCTCTCTATGAAGTACTTCCGTGCCTTTCATAATTCTGTAGATGGTGAGTAGGTCGACTCTTTCTCTTCTTTGTTCCAAAGTTGGTGACTTCAATTTAGCCAGTCTCCCTTCATATGACAAGTTTGAAACTGCTGGGGCCATTTTCGTGGTTCCTCTCTGGATTCTTTCAATTTTCTTTATATTCTTTTTGATACTGGCTGACCATAATGTCGCAGCATACTCCAACATAGGCTTTATTAGTGTGACTAATATCTTTTGAATAATTTCTTCGTCTAAATAGGTAAACGCCACTTTTATTGATCTTATCAAGGTATAGGATTCTCCGACAATTTCGTTTATTCGATTCTCCGGTGACAAGTCGTTTGAGAATATTACTCCCAGGTCCTTTTCAGATCCCATTTTCTTTACTTTGTTCCAATTATATATTGTTCTGATATTCTTTTTTTTTTACTTTTTATGATCTCCATTATGCTACAATTCTTAATGTTGAAGTCTACTTCCCACTCCTGACTCCATTTCCAAACCTTATCTAGGTTTCTCTGCAGTGATTCAGTCAGTTTCGGTTTTCATTTTCCTCAACAATCTAGCTTCGTCTATAAAGAATCTCATGTAACAGTCCACATCTTCATTCATATCACTCACATAAATAGCGAACATTATTGGAGCCAATACAGATCCCTGTGGAACTCCACTAATCACCTCCACCCAAGCTGAACACTTTTCTCTGAGCACTACTATCATTTTTCTACCATGCAGGAAATCCTCCATCCAGTTTAGTAGGTTGCCTTGTATCCCTCCTATGTTTTCTATATATATTTTTCTTTAATAATTTTTGTGTGGTACTTTCTCGAAGGCTTTTTATAAGTCTAGGAAACAGATTAAATTTGTAGCACATGATCTTCCCTGCCTGAATCCAAATTGCCTTAGGTTTAATATATTGTTTTCTTTCAGATGTTTTACCCATCTATTCTTGATCATTTTCTAAAAAAAAATTTGGCTATAGCGCTTGTTAGGGAGACTGGTATTTAGTTAGTTGGTCCTTCCTTGTTTCCTCCTTAATATATTGGTATAATGTTGGCATTTTCCAGTCCTTTGGTATT
>NC_134796.1:1592579-1595079 GCF_046742065.1 Oratosquilla oratoria | reverse complement strand
AGCTTTCGTTGTTTTTGTTACCGGATACCAAGGTTGCTTTCTAGACAACGTTAGGGAACTTGTTTTCTCAACTTTACAATCAGGCAATAATTAAAGAAGAGTATCATGTTCTCTTGTACTGTCTGTAGGAACACTAATCAGGACTGCACAAGACTACACTGGATGGCACCGCCTCCACACAGGATTGATTCTGACTACTTTAATAGTTTATATGCTTATTGAAATTAATGATTATATATTAATTGGAAAACAAATAGGGTGGTCTGACAAGTGTGCAGTGGAACCCCGGTAAAACAACCACACGGTCAATATGCGTCGTATTAGTGAGATTGGCTCTCAGAAATGCACGAGATTTAAGCCCCGAGAATTTGGGCCTGCAGACATTTGGGTCATGGGTGTTTGGGCCCCAGACGTTTGGCCCCCGGACGTTTGGACCGGGGACGTTTGGATAGGGGACGTTTGGCCCCCGGACGTTTGGCCCGCGGACATTTGGCCTCCGGACGTTTGGCCCCCCGGACTTTTGGCCTCCGGACGTTTGGCCCCCGGACGTTTGGACCGGGGACGTTTGGCCCCCGGACGTTTGGCCCCGGACGTTTGGACCGGGGATGTGTGGGCCACGAACCTTTGGGCCAGGATTCAACCACTAGGACGCTTTGGCCAGGGTTCTGCAACTAGAACATTTGGACCAAAGTTCGACGAATAGGACTTTTGGCCCAGAGCAAGTATGATACATTAGCTGGTTCTCGGATAATAATTCAAAATTGCGATGTCCATTTAACTGATTGACGTTTGTAACAACACAAATTACTAAAAATCATTATACATTGGAGGAACACGAACACGATATACAAATCCTTTCATATTTTGTAAATTGTTTATACTCAATCAGCTCCAGGGGAGTTTATGAGAATCAATCCCCAACCGAGTGATATTTTTTTTTGTAAAGATACATATATACATACATACATACATACATACATACATACATACATACATACATACATACATACATACATACATACATACATACATACATACATACATACATACATACATACATACATACAGTACATACATACATATACCAAAGGTTTTTTCCCCCTTACACGGGGAGTTGCCAAAAAGAAAAAGGCATAGAAATCACTCCCACCCATTTCATTTCCCATATATTCCACTCCCATCCACCCTCCTCCCTCCCTCCTATCTTAGCACCTTCTGGATGACGGGTCATCCCTGCATCCTGTCCACTGCAGGGCAGTGTACAGATACTTTATGTGAATCAAATAATTCGCAACGGAGCCCAATGCCTCTTTTACCCCACCCATCCATCTCATCCTTGGTCGCCCCCTCATGTTCACTCCCTCCACCTCTGCCTTCCACACCTCTTTTACTAATCATTCTTCACTCATTTTTTCCATGTGCCCAGACCATCCCAATACTCTTTCATCAACACTATCTCCCAATTCCCTTTACACCCGAGCCCTCCTCCTCACCCCGTTTCCCACTCTAACCAACGTAGTATATATATATATATATATATATATATATATATATATATATATATATACGAGAAAGAAAGAGAGAATACAAAGAGCAGCCAGCAATAAATATGGTCTCCATCTAAGCCGACAGACCACATTAGAAGGAGGAAGAAAGAGAACGAAAAGTGACATGATTGTGGTTTTAAATGGTAAAATAAGGTGATATAATTCACAATGAAGAGCTCATAGTGTTGGACGCAAAGCTAACACGAGAGAGTGGATAAAAAATGAATAAAAAATAAAGAGTATCAAAATGTGTATATATCTTTTGTACAGACGCAATTATGTGTAAAATCACGTGTAAGAAGAAATATGACTGCCGACAGAAATTAATTTAAAGTCACATTCGAATGATGGAAACACGGAAACGGGACGCCACGAGTGTAACTAGCTTGTATGTTATGATTACGTAGATTGGGTAAACACACAGACACACACGCGCGCACACACACGTATGAACACATTCTTGAGGCCGCAGAATATCATAAGGACATAAAAACTTAAGAAGACGGAATGTTTGAAGAACGTTAAGAGACGGTTGTCCACAAATATGCATTAAGTTGTGGAATAAATTAAAAGAAAAAGTCTAGCAAGCAACATGAATTAATTCAAAGTAAAGTTTAACATTTGGAGCCACAGATGCGGAAACCTATGAACATAGCTGCTATTCTAGTATTACAGCTAAGTAAACACACATATATATCAGCAAGCATATACAATATGACACACACAAACACGAACGAATCCACCCACAAATAAACATACTAACACATAAACACACACACACACACACACACACACACACACACACACACACACACACACACACACACACACACACACACACACACACACACACACACACACACACACACACACACACACACACACACACACACACACACACACACACACACACACACACACACACACACACACACACACACACACACACACAC
>NC_134796.1:1570079-1587579 GCF_046742065.1 Oratosquilla oratoria | reverse complement strand
AACAACCAGTTGTATCAGCACCCTTTGCAAGGTCACACAATCAAGATTCTCGTCAAATGATGTGAATTTCGAAAAGTTGCAGGACGATTTTGCCTACAGCATTCTAAACTTCCCTAAGGACAATTCAATAATTCGAATAGATTTAACTTCTCTTAGTTCGTCATTCAGCTCAAGGATGATTTGCCATTTGGAAATTTGAAAGATAAGAAAATGAAACCTAAGTCGTTTCTACCCAAACTAGCTCGCTTAAGTCGCGTAGTTGTGACGAGCATAAGTCTATTCCATTCCTTAGCCACTCTGTTGGCAAATTAGTTCTTACCTATTTCCTGCTTACCAGAATTTGTCCAGTTACTACGAGTCCTGTCCTGCTGTCTCATTATGATGACCTTGCTTGCCTTTAGGGAGTCGTCATAGGTAAGGGATTAATATTCCAGTGCATACAACTCCCCGTAATTTTGCCTAAACAGACACTACTCCATTTTCTTTAAAGCAAAATAACTTCTTATTTGTTTGTGTATGTATACGTTGTGTATTTACTTTTATATCTCTGTATGATATTATATCTTCTTTTTTCAAAGGTATTCTGTGTTTTTATGCAGTCTATATCATAAGGGTGTAAGTGACGCCCATACAAATCAGTCAAACAGCATTCTTCGATGGCTGACTCATCTTCACTCAAAGAGGAATTCTGATCACTTTTAACTTACACTACCCCTTCTTCACTCAAAGAGGAATTCTGATCACTTTTAACTTACACTACCCCTTCTTCACTCAAAGAGGAATTCTGATCACTTTTAACTTACACTACCCCTTTTTCACTCAAAGAGGAATTCTGATCACTTTTAACTCACACAATCCCTTCTTTCTGCCATCCTCCTCAAATCTCTCCATTGCCACCATTATGACTACCTTCTCGGTGCGGTATTGTCCCCAAGAATAGAAACTCTTGAATTATCAGCAACGAAATGCAATTTGAAAAGTAGAGCCAGAACATAAATTTTGTAATACCACTTTAGAAAAAAAAAAAAAGAGAACGATAATCTGCTTCAGTTTTGTAAACTCGTATGTACTTTTTCTTTAGTCCCCTCAAAGGCTGATACCTTTTTGTATCGTGTGACATTTTCTTTTTAAGGTTTGCTACCGCAAGACTACTTTGTTCAACTCCTTGGCAATCCTTTTGGTTGCAAAGGGCTTAGATTAATGTAATTTTTGCTCTCATTTCCTTCGTCCTTTCACTCTTCCGGCAAACAAATTAGTGTCAAATTATTTTCAACTTTAGAACATTTCCTTAGTTTACGAGTAATTCTGCTTTGATTAGACTTAAAAACAAAACTATGATATGAAAATGTTATACATATACGATATATATATATATATATATATACATATATATATATATATATATATATATATATATATATATATACATACGTATGCCCACGTGTATACATATATGTACGTGCATATGCATATATGTATACATTTGTCGGGAAAGAGAGTAAACACTACACTCAATTCGAGGGGTTTACCATACCCGACACGCCGATCCCCTTCCAGGAATCATCTTCAGGGGCCTGGATATGGATATGGACTGTGTAGAAAAGACCACCTGCTTTCACGGGGTCAGATTTTGTGGGATGTGAAGAATGGTCTGTTAGAAATTTGAGTAGATCAGGAAGCGAACTTTTTCTTAGATGTGGTGCAGGATAATTTCCTAAAACAAATTATTACTGAACCTACGAGGGGAAATAATACTCTGGACTTAATTTTAACTAACAATGAACACCTAACGAGTAATGTAAAAGTGGGAGATAGTCTAGGTTCGAGCTATTATAAAGAAATAAGATTTAATATTATTTGGGAAGAATTTAAAAGTACGAATAATGTCCAAGTACCGGACTTCGGGAGAGCCAGTTTTGGCAAAATGAGAGACTATATGAGACATTTGTTCAATTTTGGCTAAATAAGGGACCGACCCAAGGGGCTGTGACGGGGTCAGACACACAGACAGCCCAGACGTCATTAGCGCGGTCGCGGGTCGTGTGACGGAGGGTATGCATACCTTGGTTTTTGTCACTTGCGGGCACGGGGTCAACAGCCCGGTCAGAGAGTTGGATGACATGTATAGTAACCTAACAGTGTTAATTCTAAATGCACAAAATAAATTTATTACCCTCAATTCAACACGGAAGAATAGTATTACTCCCAAATGGAAGACGGACAGCCTGAAACATAAGATCGGAATGAAAAGGGGACTTTACGTAAGTATAAAAAACGAGGAAACGCACCTTAGATCTAAATACAATGATATGGTAAAACTGGTCAAAAAGAATAAGTGTACAGTGAAACGTAACTATGAAATTAAGGTTGCCAGTCGAGCGAGATCCAATCCAAAGGGCTTCTTCCATCTCTACATAACAAAAATAAATAAATAAACAAATAAATGAATAAATAAATAAATAAATAAATAAATAAATAAATAAATAAATAAATAAATAAATAAATAAATAAATAAATAAATAAATAAATAAATAAATAAATAAATAAATAAATAAATAAATAAATAAATAAATAAATAAATAAATAAATAAATAAATAAATAAATAAATAAATAAAATAAATAAGGAAAGGATAGGCACAATTCAAAATGACGAAAATATCATGACAGAATCGGAGGAGAAAGTGAGTGAGGCGTTTAACAAATATTTTCTCTCGGTTTTTACAAAAGAGAGGTTAGATAAGGTACCTGAGTGCGGTCTAATTTTCCCTGAGGATGAAGAAAGTAGACTATCTAATATCAGCATTAGTAAGGTAGAAATAGCCAAGCAGATTAAAATACTTAAAGCTACAGAATCCACGAGACTAGACGAAAAATTTCCAAGAGTGCTTAAAGAGTGTAAATTTGAAATCTGCGACCAGTTAACAGAAATATTTCATAAGTCAGTAGACACTAATTTTGTGCCTATTGATTGGGGGCAGGCAAACGTTGTTCCTGTTTTCAAAAAGGAAGATAAGTTGTCTACATGCAACAACAGGCCAATCAGTTTGACATCTGTTATATTCTTTAAGGTAATTCCCCTATACCGAAATGTAGTCTTACTCGTTTTTGAAACGAGATTTATGATAAATCACGATTTCGGGTCCTAGAACCTTCTTAAGTAGTGCTGTCTCTTCCTTGGCAAATCGAGTATGAATGAGCGGTGAGTCTTTATTTATACCATACTCTATCGTTCATTGTTCTTCAGTTAAGGGTAGTATCCATGGTTATTGGGTTTTCTGTATACATCTGTCTTAAAAGAATCTTGTGGGTCCAGGAAGGATATAGGTCTATTCATTTAGAGTGAAGTTGAGGCCAGAGGCTTCTTGGAATTGGGGTAATTGTTCGGTTTCAGTCTCGTTTCTTGGTCTTGATAGAAATCCCGTTGATATATCGACAGTTGGACTCCCTATCGTTGAATACTTCTTACTCTGCGAATAAATCACAAAAACACGTGATTCACAAAAAGTGTAATAAAACCACTTGGAAAATAAAATGAAAGGTGACCGAACGTTTTCGTCTATTTAAGACATTTTCAAATGTCTTAAAGTTCGGTCACCTTTCATTTTATTTTCCAAGTGGTTTTATTACACACTTCTTACTCAGTGTAATATATGAAAATTTCTTACCATTAATACTAAAAGGAGAAGTCTCAATGGTGAACTATCATTCTGGTAGTCTTTACTTCCACGGGGGCAGATGAACGAGGCCTCTTTGATGCAGCATTCGTGTAGTATAAGCTCTGGGCATTTTCAGGCGAGGCTGGTAGGACAGACCTCTCATTTATTCGTAGGACTGGTTTACAGTCTTCGTTGTAAGTTTGGATGGGATCGGAGCACTTTGGATTTTCGAAGTTCTTCACACGTGAGGCCTGTGACGATTTTCAGGCGGGGTGGGTTTGTGGGATAGGGACGCCGCATTTATTTGCTATCTTTAAGTTTGGAGATAGGCTCACTGTCACAACCGATAGTTTAAATCAGCGTTTCTCAACCTTTTTTACCATTGCGTAACCTTTAAAATAAGTTGCACGTCTCAAGGAACCCCCACGCAAAAAAAAGTATATATATATATATATACATATATACATATATATATATATATATATATATATATATATATACATATATATATTTATATATTTATATATATATATATATATATATATATCTTTCTCATTTTATTTTCATCGTAATAATAGGTTAGATAGGATGATGTCTATATTACTTTATTCCAATAGCCAAGAATATTTCGTGCGTGTTTAATTATATTACGTATGTGAAATTAAATAAAAAGTCAAAAGTGGATTAGCTTATCTCACTTGTTCTCGCGGAACCCTTAGGGACCTTTTGCGAAACCTTAGGGTTCCGGGGAACCCTAAGGTTGAGAAACGCTGGTTTGGATGGTAGTGGGGCTCTTTGAATCTAAGACTCTAACCACACAGGTGAGACTAGCAAGACGGACATCACATTCCACGTCTGCCCGAAGCCAGCCACGGACGGGAACGGCGATTCCTTTACCATCCTTAAGTTCGGGATGGGCTCAGCGTGACCATCGTCAGTAAGGATGAGAGCGGAGTATTATGAATTTTCGAATTATCCCCAGGGGGACCTGTGGCGAATTTCACGTGTATTCACTACTTGGTCTTTGGTCTTTGGATCACGTGTTGGACTCGTGATCGACAGCTATTTCCCTCCTGGAAGAGAGCTCAGAGCTCGTAAGTCCGATCTATGGGTAATGCTATGACCTTGCACACACACACACACACCCAACTCCCCGCCCACGAGAGTCAGAGTAACGACCCGAAGCGCAGCGGTACCGAAATAATTTCGGCCCTGGGCAGGATTCGAACCATGAACTGCGGGCCTCTATGGTGGCAGTTCAGCGCTCTACCACCTACGCCACCGAGTCGTGTGTGTGTGTGGGGGGGGGGCTGGAGTGGGTGTTGGGATGGGTATTTGCCCTTGCAGATGCTACCACAGCAAAACACGAAGTTCAACGGCAACTCCTTGACCATCTTAAAGTTCGTTTTTGGGTTCACTGTCACTGTCGTCAGCTTCGATGTCATCAGAGAACTTTGAATGTGCGACCCTAACCATAGCCAACATGTTATACGACAGACTGTCAACAATGTAGGTGATAGTCTAATGCACGGGAACATGTGCAAATAAGGTTTCTACATTGAGCGAAGCTATTTTTCTTCAAGCTGAGTTAGTCATGAGGATGCATACATTCATATATTCGTATATGTATCCAATGTCTATAATCCACAAAGGTAACTAAACGAGTTTTTTTTTTCAAATTAAACAACTTAGATAATTTGATAAATGAGACGATATTTAATGCAAAGCGCAAACCAATGTAGCATCTTACATATATACTCCAGTTCTTCTTATTCCAACAGGAATGTATACATGTATGTATACACATAAATATACATATGCTTATATGTATGTGTAGATATATAGATATATGTGTGCACATATATGTACGTATATTCATGTGTACTGGCTATGACGATTAACATATTATTTTCCCTAGAAATATTCGTAAGTGAACGAAACTATATCATCTAATTATTCAACCGAAAAAATGTATGCAAATGGAATTTTACTAGGGTACGCAGCAGCAGCGGCCCGCTTATATGTATGTGTAGATATATAGATATATGTGTTCATATACATGTACGTATATGCATGTGTACTGGCTATGACAATTAACATATTATTTTCCCTAGAAGTATTCGTAAGTGAACGAAACTATATCATCTAATTATTCAACCGAAAAAATGTATGCAAATGGAATTTTACTAAAGGTACGCAGAAGCAGCGGCCCGCTTATATGTATGTGTAGATATATAGATATATGTGTTCATATACATGCACGTATATTCATGTGTACTGGCTATGACAATTAACATATTATTTTCCCTAGAAGTATTCGTAAGTGAACGAAACTATATCATCTAATTATTCAACCGAAAAAATGTATGCAAATGGAATTTTACTAAGGGTACGCAGAAGCAGCGGCCCACGTTTGATTGTAAATACAAGAGCGGACTCGACCTCAGAAGCTAGCAACCGAGTGAACGTAAGCGACAGACGATGAAAGACGAGATCAGAGAAGCCGGAGAACTCTTCTGATGTCGTTAAATGGTTTGAAAATGCTGCTGGATAAGGAGTATTTCTGAATCGGGAAGACTGGGAGGGAAAATGAGAAAAGCATCCCGAAGACAAGGCAGGAAAATACTAGAAGACATGCCATTACTACTAAAAGCCCAATTGGTCATCTTGAATGTTGTCGAGATAGATGTTCAAGTGTTCTGTCCTTTAAAACATAACGGTTCACCAAAGCTGAATAAAACTGTGTTGTGTTAAGCGGGCTCTACACGATCAATATTATTGCGCAATATTCCGTATTGTACAGTATTATTGACGGTGTAGGGATGATATTGAAGAATGACACAATATATTGAAGACCTCAAATGTACAGACGAAACACTGTGCATCTTCTATACCATCCCTACATTCTCAATAATACTGTAAAATACGGAATATTGCGCAATAATATTGATCGTGTAGGGTACGCTTTAGGAGGTTATCACACTTGACTATTTTTCCTCCAATTTCCAGTTAATCAGCACCTCCAGAACTCTTACCTCCGTAAATCACTACGGCAAATTATTCTGTTTACTCAACAAAAAGACAGAATGTCATTTGATATGCTGGGGGAAGATTACTTTCCTCCAGCATATAAGAACTCTTACCTCCGTAAATCACTACGGCAAATTATTCTGTTTACTCAACAAAAAGACAGAATGTCATTTGATATGCTGGGGGAAGATTACTTTCCTCCAGCATATAAGAACTCTTACCTCCGTAAATCACTACGCCAAATTATATTGTTGACTCAACAAAAAGACAGAATGTCATTTGATATGCTGGGGGAAAATTACCTTCCTCCAGCATATAAGACTTCTTCCCGAAAGCTTCAGGCTGTTAACCTGCTCCGACAGCCTGGAGAAAAACTGCTCAGCGTGATCACGCTTTTAATCAGACGTCCACCACCTTCACCCAAAGAGTAAACTATACAAACGGGACATTTGTCGCCGGAGTTTCGATATTATTTCAGACACCACACTTCCTTAATAGTAATCAAGTCAATCTTAAATCACATTAGTCTGGCGCCGTCTGGGTGATTTTGATTAGATAACTAGAATTATTGGACGTGTCAGGATTCGTGATGGCGATCTGTCTTATTTGCATACTCTCCGGTTCCTCTTCCTCGCATCGTTCTCTCCAGAGCGACGAAATTCTCACGAATATTTTTAATTATAAGATCTATGGTCTCAAAGTGGTACCTTCTATCAGATAGGTTGGTATGGCAGAAATAGATACATATTACTTTTTTATCATTGCTGGTGGGGGTAATGTATTTCGAACGAAGGTGGAAGACCCGTGGCTTCGAAATGTACCCACGACCAAAGACAGGACCTCACAAAATGGCAACATGATGACCACAATCTTTGCCCCTCCTTGTATCACATATATGTCCGTTGGAACAGTTACCAGCATATTTCGTGAACGTCAGCTCCAGTTACATTGGCATGTGGTACGTTTACCTGATGTTGATCCTACTCAGAGGTCGCCACTTCAAGAGACAATTCTTGATGGAGGAGACGAATAGGAACGCCTGCAGAATTCATAATTGGGGCAAGTTGATCTTGCCTATCGAGAGTTGTGTGAAGTAGGAAAGGTGACTGCCTGGGAGCTTGCCCAGAGACACCGTGGGGACTGGCACCGGTGTGTGAGCGAAGCAAAGCGCTCCCTGGCGTATGCCTCCAGTTGATGATGGTGTCAATACGTTTCAATCTGATATCAAATTCGACTCTTTCAGTCCCTCTGTCCACGCATGCGGAAGGTCACTATATATCTCGTATTGGTATTAAATCTTTCGCTGGTATTAACGACGTGTTTATTTGGTTTGGTTGCCTTTACATTGATTAACACTTTAAACTAAAAAAATAAAATAAAGATTACTACAAAGTAGTGTCGTAACACATTCGTAAATTTCAACAAAAACCCTCTGTGTTGGATAAGAAGAAATGAAATAAATAGATTCCATATATTTCGATCACGGACTGTGATCCTCTTCAGTGGAATACAGGAAATTTAAAATAAAGTTGAAATTTAAAATAAAGATCATCAGGGGAGAAAAAATCAGTAAAACTTAAACCATGTGAGCCAGCGGTCAAGTCCTATATGCAGCATCTGAAATACGAATAACTTCATAATGAATGAAAAATGTTTTACATTTCTTACTAAGAAGTTTCGAGAATGTTCGTGTTTAAGGATTCTAAACCGATTCTATGTGGCAGAAGTCTTAGGCTTAAGCCATAGAAATATAACCAAACTAGATTCGGATAAGCCTCTCTCATTCAGGTGAAGAAAGGAAAGGATTAAGGCTGTCTTGATTAAACGCTGTGGGCTTGTATGACCTTGAAATTTTTTATCGTGGCTTCCACTTGGCGGTCTGACTGAGTTAAAGAAAGGACTCTTATCTTCAGTAAAGCCGTCATTATAAACCAACGAAGCCAAAGTTCCTTTATTCCAACCTTGTGTATCCCCCTTTTTCCATGTTTTGTTATTGCATTCCATAACCAATCAAAGTTTACGTGATTTTCTTAACGTGGATTTATGTATCATCAAAATCAATGCATGTTTAGTTGTTGTATTCCATCGCGAATCAAGGTTTACGTGATTTTCTTAACGTGGATTTATGTATCATCAAGATTAATGCATGTTTTGTTATTGCATTCCATAACCAATCAAGGTTTACGTGATTTTCTTAACGTGGATATATGTATCATCAAAATCAATGCATTTTTTGTTGTTGTATTCCATAGCCAATTAAGGTTTACGTGATTTTCTTGACGTGAATTTATGTATTATACAAAATTAATGCATTAAAAGAGAAAGAAGAAGAGGAGGAGGAGGAAGAGGGGGAAGAAGAAAGAGGATGAAGAAGGGAGAGTAAAGGAAGAGAGAGAAACGAGAGGTGGGAGAGGAAGGAGAAAGATGGAGGAAGAGGATGTGGAGGGAGTTGGTTGAGGGATGAGGAAGTAATAGAAAGAAGAGGTGGATGGAGAATGTGGAGGGAGAAGGTGGAGGGTGGAATTTGAGAGAGGAGGAAGAGGGAGGAGAATGAATAAGGAGGAAGAGAGGAGGAGTAGGAAGGAACGGGAAGTTGGCTGAGGAAGGAGAAAGAGGTGGAAAGAGAAAAGAGAAGAGGAGGAAGAGAGAGGAGGTGCAGTAGGAGTAGAAGTAGAAGGAAGAGATGAAGCAGGAAGAGGAGGAGGAAGAAGAAGAGGGGAAGTAAGGAAGAGGAAGAAGAATGAATGGTAGGAGGAAAAGGAAGAAAGAAGAGGGAGAGAGAGAGGTGGAGGAAGGAGGAAGAAGGGGAGGAAGGAAGAGGAAGAAGAAGGAGGAGCAGGAGGAAGAGGCAGATAGAAGAGGAAGGAGAGGTGGAAGTGTGGGAAGAAGGAAAGGAAGGAGAAAGAGACAAGAGGAGGAGTAAAGGGAAGAAAAGAAGGAGGGAGAGAAACTATGTAGTACAAGGGAAGAAGAAGAGATCTAAGGAGGGAGGAAGAGGAGAGAAGGAGAAAGGAGGACGAAAACGGAGGGAGGAAGAGGAAGCGGGGGGAAGAGCAAGAAGAGGAATAGGGGAATAGTGATCATAATCAATAGATTTTATTGTGTTTCAGGCTCGAGAATTTTGTTCACCAGAAGAGTGCCACTTTGTGTACCAGAAGATACACTTTTCGACCTAATCAGACTGTTGCCTACGTGCCGGCACTTTTCCACCTGCCAAGCCACTTCATTCATCTCCTTTATTCATCTCCATGGCACCCTGTCGAGTGCAAAGGTTGAACACCCTCCTGGCCACGATAAGGGGTAGTGTAGATTTGCATAAGGCTGAGGGGATATTGTCCATAGGGATACTGTGCTGAACCAGATTGCCATACTCGCTTTGTATGGCCGATCTGATTAAGACCAGCACACAAAGACTTTCATTCATGTCTATTAAGGAGTTAAGACTTTATATGGCCCGAGATAGAAGACAATGGCTTTACACTTCCACGGCAGTGACGTCACGAGCCTTATAAGGTATGACGTCATAAACGACGTCATGGGTTGTGACGTCACATATAACATCTTAGAATGCGACATCATTGACGATGACGTAATGAGATTTGAATTCTTGGAATAATTGATAAATTAGTCACCCTAATTATGTATAAAAAAACGCGCATTACTTACACTGCTATTTTCTGGTACTGGCTTTAGGACTTTCCAGCTTCACTCCTTTTCGAATAACAGAAATTATAAGATTTAGGTTAGAACAAGTCCAACTCCGTATAATAAAGAAATGGTTGACCCTCTAAAGAATTGGTTTTAATTGTAGGGTCCGCGATCCTTCACAGGAGCTTTCACGAGTGGGTCCACAAAAAATTGTCTCAAATCTTGTTATAATCTTCTTAGTATTATTCTATTGATTGTAAAAAAGATCAGAAAGACCCCCTAAAGTGAAATTTATATATCGAATATTGAGATATATATGGTGACCATGTAGTGACCTAAGAAGACAATGGATACTAAAACTCCACATTCCTTAAACACTGCTTTGAGCTCACCACAATATACTGTATGCAAGAGGGATGCCTCACACTCACGTTGAAACCTGTTTTAGCCTGTTTCCTGTAAATGTGCTGTTGCTAGCCTGGAGGGAAAAGGATCTATTTTTAGTAACCATATGGTCATCTTAGGAGATAAAGGGTTAATGGGTACCTGGCAATTTTTCTTAGTGTTGAAGTACTCAACAGGAGGCTAAAGAAACGTAGTAGATAAATATGGGATATATAAGGTAATGGGTTCAGATTACCTGCTTAGCGCATTGTCTATCATAGATATTTTGAACCTAGGTCATTCTAACCAATTCTATTCAACTCAGAAAAATTCATCTACGTGCTCGTGGGTCCACGCGAAAACCAGACGGTTTTACTCAGATTGAAGAAATCCTCTCTAGCTTTCGTAAGTCGACTTCAAATAAGTTTTCCTGGAAAGGACGAACCACCACGTCCATCCACCATCACTGGAGAGGCAGAGGGTGCCACTGTTGGATCTGTGGCATCCAACTCCACTGCAACGAAGGTGGAAGACTTCAACCGTCGGGCCCGATAAAGAAGATCTTCCTTTGAACCACTTACGGGGAAAGGAAATGTATTTAGCTGCGAAGAGCTCAGGCAAAGAGTAGCTTTGTGTATGCGTGCGCTGGCTGCTGCTGTTTAAAGAAAGCATATCAGTTGTGTATATATATATGTATATATATATATATATATATATATATATGTATATGTATGTATATATATACATATATATATATATATGTATGTATATATATACATATATATATATATATATATATATATATGTATATATGTATGTATATATATATATGTGTATATATATATGTATATATATGTATGTATATATATATATATATATATATATATATATATATATATTTATATATATATATATCAACATCGAGAGGCGCGAGGAGGCCAACATACAGAAATTGAAACGTGGTACGGCCAAGGACTCGAACCCAGGCTAGCACGTAACAAGTGTTAGTGACTTAACCGATTGCGCCATCTCTCTTGATGGCGCAATCGGTTAAGTCACTAGCACTTGTCACGTGCTAGCATAGGTTCGAGTCCTTGGCTGTACCATGTTTCAGTTTCCGTATGTTGGCCCCCGCGAGTCTCTCCATGTTGATGGCTTAGAATTAAAGTGTATTGTGGTCGATAAAAATGTATATCTCTTCACTAGGACCCATTCAGTGTTGCACATATATACATATACATATATATATATATACATATACATATATATATATATATATATATATATATATATGTATATATATATATGTATATATATATATATATATATATATATATGTGTATATATATAAACAAATATATACATATATATATATGTGTATATATATAAACAAATATATACATATATATATATATATATATATATATATATATATATATATATATAGATTTATATATAGATATATATATATATATGTGTGTGTATGTATATATGTATATGAAGGCGGAGGAAGTATACGAGGAATAATGGAAGAATTTTACTGCCTTAACGTTTCAACACTTTGGGTCTTGATCAAGACCCTAAGGGTTGAAACGTTAAGGCAGGAGGAGGAGGAGGAGGAGGAGGAGGAGGAGGAGGAGGAGGGTAAGGAGTGGGGAGGAGGAGTAGGAGGAGGAGGAGGAGGGTGAGGAGGAGGCGGAGGAGGAGGAGGGAGAGGAAGAGGGTGAGGAAGAGAAGGAGGAGGATGAGAAGGAAATGGAGGAGGAGGGGAGGAGGAGGGGGAGGAGAAAGAGGGTGAAGAGGAGTGGGTGAGGATGAAGGGAAGCTGAGGAGGAGGGTGGAAGAGGAGGAGGAGATAGAGGGTGAAAGGAGGAGGAAGAGGGTGAGGAGGAGGAGGGTGAGGAGGAGGAGGAGGGTGAGGAGGAGGAGGGTGAGGAGGAGGAAAGGAGAAGGAAAAGGAGTAGGAGAAGGAGGAGAGGAGGAGGAGGAGGAGGAGGAGAGGAGGAGGAGGAGGAAGAGAAGAAGGACGATAGGAGGAGAAGGCGGAGGAGGAGGAGGAGGAGGAGGAGGAGGAGGAGGAGGAGGAGGAGGAGGAGAAGGAGGAGGAGGAGGAGGAAGAGGAGGAGGGGGAGGAGGAGGAGGAGGAGGAGGAGGAGGAGGAGGAGAAGGAGGAGGAGGAGGAGGAAGAGGAGGAGGGGGAGGAGGAGGAGGAGAGCAGCTTTAAGTTCCTGTCGAACGGGTTTCAAGAAGTGAAGGGCATGTAAATCGTCGACCGGCAAGGTAATCGATTTCCTGCCAGACGATAATAAATGAATGTTATGAAATATTAAAACAAATAAACGAAGAAATATGATATGAAGTCAGTGAATTAATACATGTGAATAGAGTATATAGTATGTAGATAAATGCAAAGCATTGGAGGGTTGGCATGTGTGTGAAAAAGTAAAAATATTTTCCAACAGAAAATGAATAAGTGAAAAAAAATAACAACCAATAAATAAGAAAATAAATAAATGAAAAAAAAAGATAGATAAAGCGGATTTTGAAAACAATTTGATACACGTAATGTAGAAATAAGTAAGAAAAATATATAACATCCTGTAACAACGATTTTTTTTTCAAAATATTACTGACAGGAAAAGGATGACACAGAAGAAGAAATACACAGGAAAATGTGGAATATTGATATTGATATACTTTGTCCATAAAGTTTGTCGCGTAGGATTCTCTTTAGCCGTCCGTGGACCTGAGGTCTTTACAAACTGAATAAAACTGATTGACATTAGCTAGATCAAAACTCTTGCATTGTCCACTGGGTTTGACTGAGTTATAATATGGCTTAACATGTGAAAACAGTTAACTCTTCTAAAATTAACAAAACCCTCCTGGGGTTTGATATATTAACATTTTAAAAACATATTGCTCAACTAAAACCTCCTGTTTTGGCTACTGAGACGAGGGTATCTATTGAGTATAGAGAAACCGCTTCTACGCCTTCGTGTCTTAAGGGTGATAGTTGCTTCGCAGGGCGCCAAGTTCAGAGTGGTGACGCGTGGGTATGACAAAGCATGTAGGCGATAGCTATCTTTATGGTGCTAAACATTCGCATAGAATAATGTACGATGGAAAGGGATAACTTTGGGGGATTCGGCCCTGATGAGGGGGAAACTCGCAGATGATATGGAGGTTGGGGAATATTTCCAAATAATGGTAGCGGTTCAGGAAAGGGGAGATGTGAGAGGCATTCCCCAGAGATGGTGATGGTAATGGTTAATGTAATCAAAGCGACTGGGAGACATTCCCAAATGTTGCCGGGATGTTCCTCATCGATAATGGTAGTCAGATGTGAGGGATGTTCTCCAGTGATGAAGAGGGTAGGGGATTTTCCCTAATGATTAGGGGAGGTGGGGGATTTTCCCTAATGATTAGGGGAGGTGGGGGATTTTCCCTAATGATTAGGGGAGGTGGGGTATTTTCCCTAATGATTAGGATAGGTGGGGGAATTTTCCCTGATGATTAGGATAGGTGGGGTAATTTTCCCTAATGATTAGGGGAGGTGGGGGATTTTCCCTAATGATTAGAGGAGGTGGGGGATTTTCCCTAATTATTTGAGGAGGTGAGGTGAAAATTTGTCCCAGTCACTGAAGGAATTTTCACCACCAATATACGTAGAAACCCAAGTTTATATCCATGATAAGGCTGTACTGGATTTTCCATGATAATAGGATATGAATTTCCACTTATGAGAGGGACGTATATACACTAATTATGTCTCAGGAAACATATTCACCTATGATTAGAGGAAAAGGGTATTTCATCTATGAATGCAGCGTGTTTCATTGATTGATTAATTGATTGATTGATTGATTGATTGATTGATTGATTGATTGATTGATTGATTGATTGATTGATTGAATGATTGATTGATTGATTGATTGATTGATTGATTGATTGATTGATTGATTGATTGATTGATTGATTGATTGATTGATTGATTGATTGATTGATTGATTGATTGATTGATTGATTGATTGATTGATTGATTGATTGATTGATTCGGTTTCATGTCGAGAACTCCCTCTATCAGGAAACTAGGACAGTGCCCCTCACAGGAGATTTTATAGCGAAGAATTAAATGAACCATGCCCTTGGTCCAACTCGCTGGCGGGGTGGGTTCGAAATGACGTCACCTCGACCTCCGCCGCAAGTAGCGACGCTCTATCCCGCTCGGACAACGAACATCCTGGTGTTTCATAATACGAGGAAAGGAGGGTTTTCGCCAATGTTAGGGATGAATATACACCAATTATGTTTGGGGGGATGTTGTTCATCTTTGTGTGAGGTGAACATTTCTCAGTGACAGAACCGGAAGCTTTGTTACAGATACGGATGGATATACACTAACTATGATCATCACTGAAGAAAGGATACTCATGTAAGATCGGAGGTTGGGGATATTTCTCTATGATATTGAGAAGAGGTAGTATTCTTATATTTCTAACTCTGCCGCCAGCGAGTTGGACCAAGAGCATGGTTCATTAAATTCTACTCTACAAAGTCCTCTGTAAGGGGCATCGTCGTAGCCTCCTGATAAGGGGGAGGGGAGTTCTCGACGTTAAGCTGAATCATGTTTATGAAGGAACCAGACAGCCATGGGATCAAATGTACAACTTCCTTGTAAATTTTTTCTCACGTGCGATGATATAAAGGCTCGTCGGCTCGTTTCAATACAGCACCGGAAGCAGCAATCGCGTTGTGAACTCAAAAACTTTTGAGGGAACCCAAACCAGCTACACTGCTTTACAAATATTTCTTTCATTGGTGTTGCGTCATCACACCGTTGCTATGCAAACAAATCACTTTTCTTTTGACAAAACTACCGCATTTCGGAATGTATCAAACCGTCAATTACTGAAGAGATTTTTTGTTGCTTACAGTTTCGAGATATCCTGAGGAAGATTTGAAAGGCTGTTGAGATTGATCTGCACGCAGCACCACAGTCTTCCCAGTGATTAAAGTTCATATCAAGGGAACCCTCCCCTTTCTAATTTACTGTTTATATCTCTGCTGTTATATTTCAAATATAAATCCACAAAACTTAAGAAAACATAATAAATATAGATCAGCGGGGAGAATTATTACGTGGAGGAACAGAAATGTTTTCTATTAAATTTGATTTAAGATTATTTCTTTACCTCTAGGCTCCCTTCTCCCCCTCTCCCCCCTCTCTCTTTCTTTTCCTCTCGTTTTAACCAATTCCAGTCAATTTCATCGATTAGAAGGACAAGATTAAAACATGAACGAAATTTTGAGGGACAGAGTACCTCGAGATGAATGAAAACATTTGGAAAAAATGTAAATTCCAGTCGATTTCACTGATTGACAAGATTAAAACATGAACGAAAGTTTGAGGGACAGAGTACCTCGAGACGAATGAAAACATCTGGAAAAAATGTAAATTCCAGTCGATTTCATTGATCAAAGGGAAAAAATGAAAACATGAACGAAATTTTGAGGGACAGAGTACCTCGAGATGAATGAAAACATTTGGAAAAAATGTAAATTCCAGTCGATTTCACTGCTTGACAAGATTAAAACATGAACGAAATTTTGAGGTACAGAATACCTCGAGATGAATGAAAACATCTGGAAAAAATATAAATTGTGCTGAAAAGGTTAATCTGTGTCGACTCAGCTTTTTGCTTCAAGGACGGGACGTGACCGGCCACAAGAATTGCTTACTCTAAGATTTCCATTCAGTCTCGAAATTCATATTACAGCTTCTGTCTTGGTTTATTCCATTCAAGATGTTATTGATGTATTTCTTTATAAAAAAAAATTCACATGGAAATTATTTCTAATTATTTTCTAGTGTTCTATTTCCACTTTTTAGAAACTTAGAAAAAATGCATAGGCCGAAGCGTAGTTATTCAATTCTGAACAAAATGAAATTTTGTGGACAAGGTATTTTGAATTCTCGATCACTAAGATGATTCAAACTTACATTCCTTTTAAGGACAGACGTCCCCCAAATCAGGCTCGCCCAAAGTGGCTCGACAAAGAAACTGAAAAAAGTATTGCTAAAAAGAGACAGGCTTATAAGAAATATAAGTGCTCGGGTGCATCTAATGACTATGAAAGTTATGTATCAATACAGAGAGATTTAAAAAAGACAATAAGAAAAAGAAAACGACAATACGAAATGAACATCGCTGAGAAATCCAAAGAGAATCCCAAAGAATTCTATAGTTACATTAGAGATAAAAAGGTTGTTAGGAATCACATTGGTCCACTATTATCTGCTGACGGTCAACTTGAATATTCAAATGAAGGAATGTGTAATCTCTTAAACAATTATTTTAGCTCGGTATTCGTAAACGAAACACCTCAAAGTGAATTCCAAACTGAAACCTGTGAAAAGTCTGGGGTAAACTTACTCACTACGGTAAATATAACAAAAGAAAAAATTAAAAGGTGTATAGACAAACTCAAAGTTAATAAAACACCAGGGCCTGACGGTTGGCATCCAAGAATCTTAAAGGAAATGAAAAATGAGATTGTTGTTCCATTAGAAATTATTTTCAAGAAATCCATCATATCCGGAGATGTCCCAAGAGAATGGAAGCTAGCTAACGTTACTCCCATATTCAAAAAAGGTGACAAAAAGAAACCAAATAACTATAGGCCTATTAGTTTGACTTCGATCGTAGGAAAAATAATGGAAACTATCATCAGAGATGCTATCGAATATCATTTAGAAAGTAACCGTTTGATAAATGAT
>NC_134796.1:1550079-1562579 GCF_046742065.1 Oratosquilla oratoria | reverse complement strand
AAACTCGGAAACAGTCCATATCGCGACGGGAGGACAGGAAACAAGAGGTGCACAACAATTATTCTGTACCGTCCGAGACATACGGTGATATTCTTGAAAAAAAAACTTTCCCTTCCAAATATTTGTATAAGATTTAAGGAAAGATTTATATAGGGACATCATTTTTTGGGGGAAATACCACCGTCCGAGACATACGGTGATGTTCTTAAAAAAAACTTTCCCTTCCAAATATTTGTATAAGATCTATATAAGGAAAGATTCATATAAGGAAATTATCTTTTTAGGAATACCACCGTCCGAGACATACGGTGATATTCTTGAAAAAAAAAAATTCCCTTCCAAATATTTGTATAAGATTTATATAAGGAAAGATTTATATAAGGAAATTATTTTTTTGGGGGAATACCACCGTAAGATTCTTATGGTGGTATTCTTAAAAAATCATTCCCTTCCAAAGATTTGTATAAGATTTATATAAGGAAAGATTTATATAAGGAAATTATTTTTTGGGGGGAATACCACCGTAAGATTCTTACGGTAGTATTATTTAAAAAATCTTTCCCTTCCAAATATTTGTATAAGATTTATATAAGGAAAGATTTATATAAGAAAATTATTTTTTAGGAATACCACAGTAAGATTCTTACGGTGGTATTCTTAAAAAAATCTTTCCCTTCCAAAGATTTATGTAAGATTTATACAAGGAAAGCTTTATGTAATGAAATTCTTTGCTAGGAATACCACGGTAAGATTCTTACGGTAGTATTCTTAAAAAATCTTTCCCTTCCAAAGATTTATATAAGAATTATACAAGGGAAGATTTATATAAGGAAATTATTTTTCTAAGAATACCACCGTATGATTCTTACGGTGTTATTCTTAAAAAAAATCTTTCCCTTCCAGATATTCATATGAAAATTATACAAGGAAAGATTTTTTTTTTTTCAAATACCACAGGTAAGATTCTTACGGTGGTATTCTTAAAAAAATCTTTCCCTTCCAAGGATTTATATAAGATTTATATAAGGAAAGATTTATATAAGGAAATAATTTTTTAAGAATACCACAGTAAGATTCTTACGGTGGTATTCTTAAAAAAATCTTTCCCTTCCAAGGATTTATATAACATTTATACAAGGAAATATATAAGGAAACAACTAAATATCACCGTAAGATTCTTACGGTGGTATTCTTAGAAAAATTCTTTCCCTTCCAAGGATTTATATAAGATTTATATAGGGAAAGATTTATATAAGGAAAGATTTTTTTTAAGAATACCACGGTAAGATTCTTACGGTAGTATTCTTAAAAAAATCTTTCCCTTCCAAAGATTTATATAAGAATTATACAAGGAAAGATTTATATAAGGAAATTATTTTTCTAGGAATACCACCGTAAGATTCTTACGGTGTTATTCTTAAAAAAAATCTTTCCCTTCCAGATATTCATATAAAAATTATACAAGGAAAGATTTTTTTTTTTCAAATACCACAGGTAAGATTCTTACGGTAGTATTCTTAAAAGAATCGTTTCCCCCCAAGAATTTATATAAGATTTATATAAGGAAAGACTTATATAAGGAAATTATTTTTTAGGAATACCACGGTAAGATTCTTACGGTAGTATTCTTAAAAAATCTTTCCCTTTCAAAGATTTATATAAGAATTATACAAGGAAAGATTTATATAAGGAAATTATTTTTCTAGGAATACCACCGTAAGATTCTTACGGTGGTATTCTTAAAAAAATCTTTCCCTTCCAAAGATTTATATAAGAATTATACAAGGAAATATTTATACAAGGTAAGGTTTTTTTTTTTAAGAATAGCACCGATAGGAGTGAGCTGGAGACGAATCTAGTCGAGCATAACATCCACCCGACCACAAGTTCCTTCATCTACTCTCCTCTCCTCTTCTCTTTTCCACTCTTCCACTCTTCCACCCCCCCTTTCCACTCACTCCACCTCACTCCACTCCTTCGTACCCTCCCGTTCACCTGTTCTTCTTCGTCTTCTAGAGATGTCCCTCCTGTCCAATTCTCTTCTTCCGTCTGTTCCTTGTCATCCCGTCATCTTTGAGAAGTCCATCTCCTTACATTCCGAGTATGATTCTGCCTCCGACATTACCTACATCATACCAACTTCTCCTTCTACTTCTTCGCATCATATTTCTTTTTCTTCTTCTCCTCTTCATCCTCCAACTCCGCTTCCTCATCCTCTCCACCATCCTCATACTCCTCCACCTTACCCTCGTCATCATCCACATCCATACTCCTACTCTTCTTCCTCACCATCATCCTTATCAGCATCCTGATCCACCTCCTCCCTCTCCTCCTCCTCCTCCTCACACTTATCCTCTTTATGTTCATCCCTATCCACTTTCTAGTCCTCCTCTTTATCCTCATCCTCTTCATTTTCCTCTTTTCTTAGTATTTTCTTCTCTTTTTTCTTTTCTCCCTGCGTTGTCTTTATTCCCTCCTCTTCCTTCTTCTCCTTCAAATCTTTTTCCTCTCATCTTTTTCTCCCCCCATTTTTCTTGCCACTTTTTCCTTTTCATTATATTTCTTCTTTTTCCTCGTTCTCTTTTCTTGTTTCTTCGTCTTTTTTCTTCTTTATCTTCATTTACCTCTCATGAATTCACTTATCTTCATCTCTTTCTCTTTTTCTTTGTCTCCTATTCTTCTTTCTTTTATTCTGATCCAACACTTTCATCTTACTTTTTCTATTCGCTTTTATTACTTCTCGCAGCCCTTGTACTTTTAGCTTTTGTTTCTCGATTTTCTTCTCATCTTTATTCCCTTATATTCTCGTTTATTTCAACGACGTTCTTTTGTTTCTCTGTGTCCCTGTATTCATTTTTAACTTCACTTGATATTAATTTTCCTTGATATTGTGTCTGTCTCCCTTTCTTCCATTTTCCTCTCCTTCCTTCTATTTAGTCTTTTACCTCCTCTTTTCCCTCTTTTCTTCTTCTTTGCCTTGTCCGTTTACTTCTTTTCTCCTTAATATCGGTTTTCTCCTGATGAGACGGACTCTGCTTCCTTGTCTCTTTGTTGGTTCTCCTCGTTTTTTTTCTTTCATTTTTTTCTTTCATTTATTTCCTATCTTCTTTTCCTTTTTTCCATTTGTCATAATCTTGTTATCACTCACTCCCTGATGTATCTGAATTCACGTCTCCTGTCTTCTTTATCATCTCCCCTTCTCTTTTCACTTCCTGATTATTTTCTCTCATATAATGGTTCTCGTGATAGATGGAGGCTTTATTTCGACTTGCTCTCTTTGAGGGAAATTTATTTATTCTTCAATTCTCCTTGGCTTGCTCTCTTTGAGGGAAATTTATTTTTTCTTCATTTCTCCTTGGCTTGCTCTTTTTGAGGGAAATTTATTTTTTCTTCAATTCTCCTTGGCTTGCTCTTTTTGAGGGAAATTTATTTTTTCTTCGATTCTCCTTGGCTTGCTCTTTTTGAGGAAAACTTATTTTTTCTTCAATTCTCCTTGGCTTGCTCTTTTTGAGGGAAACTTATTTTTTCTTCAATTCTCCTTGGCTTGCTCTTTTTGAGGGAAACTTATTTTTTCTTCGATTCTCCTTGGCTTGCTCTTTTTGAGGGAAACTTATTTTTTCTTCGATTCTCCTTGGCTTGCTCTTTTTGAGGGAAACTTATTTTTTCTTCAATTCTCCTTGGCTTGCTCTTTTTGAGGGAAATTTATTTTTTCTTCAATTCTCCTTGGCTTGCTCTTTTTGAGGGAAATTTATTTTTTCTTCAATTCTCCTTGGCTTGCTCTTTATGAGGGAAATTTATTTTTTCTTCAGTTCTCTTGGACTTCTCTCTTTCTTCCCATTTTCTTCATCAATTTTCCACTTTTTAGTATTTCTCTCTTCTTCCAACAATCCTTTCCTTTTGATGTGTTTACTTTGATTTCCTCAAAATAGTGTTTGATTTTTTTTATAATATCTATTCGTAGACATGGGCTACATACATCACCCACAGGTTAATTAAAGCTATCTGAGATAAATTTTTCATTTTTGCTTGCTGACTTTTTTTATGTGTTTTCTGATTTTTTTTTTTTTTTGCACATTTCGTGTTTCCATCTGTCGACTCTTCTTTTCATAATCCATTTATTCTTTAGCTGTGTTTCTTTGTTTTGAGTCAAAACTAAATATTTACACCTTTTGATATATTCTAATTCTTGCTTGCTGACTTTTTTTTATGTGTTTTCTGATTTTTTTTTTTTTTTTGCACATTTCGTGTTTCCATCTGTCGACTCTTCTTTTCATAATCCATTTATTCTTAAGTTGTGTTTCTTTGTTTTGAGTCAAAACTAAATATTTACACCTTTTGATATATTCTAATTCTTCCATAGTTGATTCAATGGCTTAGAATGCTTCGTAAAATATTTTGAGTCGACGTTTCAACTCTAGATTTCTAAAAGACAGACGTGTAATATAGATCACGTTATGCAGGCGGCGTCCAAGGTAATCATCAAACTGAGGAACTTTAGTGTTTCAATCGAATTTTTTAGTTTTTTTGGTCACCAGAGGCCTGTACAAGTACTGTTACCTTGAGTTCTTCTTCACCATCATCTCTGTTGCCATCACAATTACGATCGTCATCATCTTTGTTATGAAAACGATGGTGATGTGATAGTAATGGTAACGGTGATAGATGTGACGACGACGACGACGACGACGACGATGATGATGATGATGATGATGATGATGATGATGATGATGATGATGATGATGATGATGATGATGATGATGATGATGATGATGATGATGATGATGATGATGATGATGATGATGATGATGATGATGATGATGATGATGATGATGATGATGATGATGATGATGATGATGATGATGATGATGATGATGATGATGATGATGATGATGATGATGATGATGATGATGATGATGATGATGATGATGATGATGATGATGATGATGATGATGATGATGATGATGATGATGATGATGATGATGATGATGATGATGATGATGATGATGATGATGATGATGATGATGATGATGATGATGATGACGAGGACGAGGACGACGACGACGACGACGACGACGACGACGACGACGACGACGACGACGACGACGACGACGACGACGACGACGACGACGACGACGACGACGACGACGACGACGATGGCGACGATAACGGCGGTGACAACGACGATGACGACGATGACGACGACGACGACGATGACGTAGTGGTAAATCGCCACCTCAAGTTTTGAGACTCGAACAGGCACACTGACGATGGAGCAACGCTCTCCATTGCTTTATTTTTTTTTTTTACAAACTTGTCATTCTTTTTTAGGCTTACAGTTCTGCTGTTAGCCTTCTGCTAACTTTTTGAAACTCATGTTGACTTAGATGTACAAGACGACTAGATTACTCTGGCTAACTTTGAACATTTGCAAAGAACTCTTTGTCTCAGTATCTAAAGGTTCGTTTCCTCGGTCCTGTTATCTCTCAACGATGATCGTCACACGATTGTCTAGAGCACCAATTCTTTGTTTTTAGTGACTAACGGTAGTTGTTCGAAGCAAAACAGTCCCATTTAATAAAACAAATATTCAGTGCTCTAGACAATCGTTTGGCGATCATCGTCCAGCCATCATCGATCATCATTGAGTGACAATCGAGAAAAAAAAAAAAAAAAAATTACCTGTATCCTTTTAGTTTTGTTGCTTAGGTTGTTCTGCTCCGTGAGATGCCCTTGGGAGTAAAGTGTCACTCCGTTCGTAGTTAGGTGACACTATCCCCTTATAATCTGACCATCACCTGACTATCTAGTTCACCACCGTGGCCATCTTTTAGTAGTAAAGAGGCTCAAGGGCTTCTGATAGCTCTCGAGGACCTTTGAGAATTCGGTGTTGGTAGACACTTGAAGACTCTTCAGTTATTAGACATTTTCTATTTTCATTTTGTGAGTTTTTTTCAACTTTTAATAAGCGAAGGTATTTCACCAATATTAAAAAAGTACTGCGAACGATAAATTCATTATTTTTTATTTTATAAGATTTTCTTTCAACTTTTAATGAGCCAAAGTATTTCATCAATATTAAAATTATTAGACATTTTCTATTTTTAATTTGTGATTTTTTTCCAACTTTTAATAAGCCAAGGTACAGTATTTCACCAATATTAAAAAGTACTAGGAACGATAAATTCATTATTTTTTATTCTATAAGATTTTCTTTCAAGTTTTAATAAGCCAAGGTATTTAATCAATATTAAAAAGGTACTGCGAACGATAAATTCATTATTTTTTATTTTGTGATATTTTCTTTGAACTTTTGATAAGCCAAAGTATTTCATCAATATCAAAAAGCTACTGGGAACGATAAACCCATTATTTTTTACATTGTGAGATTTTCTTTCAAGTTTTAATAAGCCAAGGTATTTAATCAATATTAAAAAGGTACTGCGAACGATAAATTCATTATTTTTTATTTTGTGATATTTTCTTTGAACTTTTGATAAGCCAAAGTATTTCATCAATATCAAAAAGCTACTGGGAACGAAAGATTCATTATTTTTTGTTTTATGAGATTTTCTTTCAACTTTTAATAAGCCAAGGTATTTCACCAATATTAAAAAGCTATTGGGAACGATGAATCCATTATTGTTTATTTTATGAGATTTCCTTTCAACTTTTAATAAGCCAAGGTATTTCATCAATATCAAAAAGCTATTGGGAACGATAAATCCATTATGTTTTATTTCAGGAGATTTTCTTTTAACTTTTAATAAACCAAGGTATTTCACTAATATTAAAAAGCTACTGGGAACGATAAATTCATTTTTTTTTGTTTTTGTTTTATGAGATTTTCTTTCAACTTTTAATAAGCCAAGGTATTTCACCAATATCAAAAACCTATTGGGAACGATGAATCCATTATTGTTTATTTTATGAGATTTACTTTCAACTTTTAATAAGCCAAGGTATTTCATCAATATCAAAAAGCTATTGGGAACGATAAATCCATTATGTTTTATTTCAGGAGATTTTCTTTTAACTTTTAATAAACCAAGGTATTTCACTAATATTAAAAAGCTACTGGGAACGATAAATTCATTTTTTTTTGTTTTTGTTTTATGAGATTTTCTTTCAACTTTTAATAAGCCAAGGTATTTCACCAATATCAAAAACCTATTGGGAACGATAAATCCATTATGTTTTATTTTGTGAGTTTTTTCCAACTTTTAATAAGCCAAAGTATTTCACCAATATTTAAAAAGTACTGGGAACGATAAATTCATTATTTTTTATTCTATAAGATTTTCTTTCAAGTTTCAATAAGCCAAGGTATTTAATCAATATTAAAAAGGTACTGCGGATGATAAATTCATTATTTTCTATTTTGTGATATTTTCTTTGAACTTTTGATAAGCCAAAGTATATCACTAATACCAAAAAGCTACTGGGAACGATAAATTTATTATGTTTTATTTTGTGAGATTTTCTTTCAACTTTTAATAAGCCAAGGTATTTCACCAATATTAAAAAGGTACTGGTGAACGATGAATTCATTATTTTTTATTCTATGAGATTTTCTTTCAACTTTTAATAAGCCAAGGTATTTCACCGCTATCAAAAAGGTACTGTGAACGATAAATTCATTATTTTTTATTTTATGCGATTTTCTTTCAACTTTTAATAAGCCAAGGTATTTCACCAATATCAAAAAGCTACTGGGAACGATGAATTCATTATTTTTTATTTTGTGAGATATTTTTTTTCAACTTCTAATAAGCCAAGGTATTTCATCAATGTTAAAAAGGTACTGGGAACGATAAATTCATTATTTTTTATTTTGCGAGATTTTCTTTGAACTTTTAATAAGCCAAGGTATTTCACTAATATCAAAAAGCTACTGGGAACGAAAAATTCATTATTTTCTATTTTGTGATATTTTCTTTCAAGTTTCAATAAGCCAAGGTATTTAATCAATATTAAAAAGGTACTGCGGATGATAAATTCATTATTTTCTATTTTGTGATATTTTCTTTGAACTTTTGATAAGCCAAAGTATTTCATCAATATCAAAAAGGCACTACGAACGATAAATTCATTATTTCTTATTTTGTGAGATTTTCATTCAACTTTTAATAAGCCAATGTATTTCACCAATATCAAAAAGCTACTGGAAATGAGAAATTCATTATTCTTTATTTTATGAGATTTTCTTTCAACTTTTAATAAGCCAAGGTATTTCATCAATATTAAAAAGGTACTGCGAACGATAAATTCATTATTTTTTATTTTGTGATATTTTCTTTGAACTTTTGATAAGCCAAAGTATTTCATCAATATCAAAAAGGCACTACGAACGATAAATTCATTATTTCTTATTTTGTGAGATTTTCTTTCAACTTTTAATAAGCCAATGTATTTCACCAATATCAAAAAGCTACTGGAAATGATAACTTCATTATTCTTTATTTTATGAGATTTTCTTTCAACTTTTGATAAGCCAATGTATTTCACCAATATCAAAAAGCTACTGGAAATGATAAATTCATTATTCTTTATTTTATGAGATTTTCTCGCAACTTTTATCATAAGCCAAAGTATTTCATCAATATTAAAAAGGTACTGCGAACGATAAATCCATTATTTTTTTATTTTGTGAGATTTTCTTTCAACTTTTAATAAGCCAAGGTATATCACCAATATTAAAAAGCTACTGGAAACAATAAACCGATTAAACCGAACTGACCACTGTATTGATTTGGCTATAGCTAACACCAGACAGCGCAGGAACATCCCCATAAAGCAAATGTTATAGAAACGGTTGTTGAAAGGTTGTCACATACCTTGCATACTTTCAAGTACGTGATGAAATGTGTTTTTTTAGGATATTTTATATATATATTCACATAGATCATGCATAAAGAACGATGTCTATATAATTTTAGGCATTTTATTTATACTTGAGACAAAACTACTTTATCTTTCAAAGTTTGTCAAAAGTTTGTTTAAAGTTCATACTTAGCATCGCATAGCAAGAGAAATTTTTAATCAAAATTAATTAATTTTGTTACTGTATTCGATTTCACATTAATAAATTTCTAATATTACAGTTATTAAACAAACATACTTTTCACACGCCTTCAACAAACGTTTGCTAAAAGTACACAATCGATTCCTGGGGAGGGGAAACTATGTGTTAATTCACAAGCTCCTAGTATTCGTTTATCCCTTGGTAACTCGGGGTAATCAGCTGACATTATCAACTGAAACTTTATCTTTTTTTTTGCCAGTGATATAGGCTTTATTCTGGTTGAAGCCTTGCGATTTCTTTCACTTGTGAGATAGACCTTCAGACGTCTTCAATCCACGGGGTTCATCTCAACTGAGACAAATTGTCTTACGGCAGCCAGAACAAATTATATGAAGTATCCCATCAAGACCACTGAAATCTCGCCTCTTCAAGGAATAAAGTCGTCTCAAGTCAGCCAAAGTCAAATTTGCGAAGCATGCTAGTGATAACCGAATTGAAATGATTTCTTCCATGTCGTTGTCTATTCGTCCGTGCATCTCTCGTCATGAATCCTATTGGCCACACACCTCTCTTCGGTGAAATCACCCACATCTTTCTTCGACATTTCATCAAATTTTTCAGACAAACATTCTCCTATTTCCTTTCTTGTCTTCCTCCTCGTTCTCAGTTCGTTCGAAGCTCCTCCCGTTCTCTCTCTTATCTTTTTTTTTTTTTTTTTTTGAGGTTTGCGGGGGTAGCAACTGCTCGGACTTCAACCTCGTGGAAGCCTAGCATGTCCTCCTTCACTTTTTCCATATATTCTTCCTTTTTTTTTTTTTTGAGGTTTGCGAGGGTATCAACTGCTCGGACCTCAACCTCGTGGAAGTCCGGAATGCCCTTCTTTACTTTTTCCATATATTCTTCCTTTTTTTTTTCTACTTGCCTCTTAAAGTAACAATGTTTTGGATTATTGCTTGTTTGGCTGATTGCTGTTTGACTGGTTGAATGATAGTCTATTCCAATGACTAATCAACCAGGCAGATTTTTTGGTGAGCAGACCATCTCTCAGCCGAATGAAGTGATCTTATGTTATCCAAAAACAGCACATAAAGAGCTTAGACTACTGGAGCATCAACCAACCTTCCATTCCACGGACAACATCTCAAGCTGAATAAGATTGCCCCGTTCCAGGAACAATAAAACAAAATAAAGTTACTCATCAAATAAACGAGTTCGGGTTTAATACCCATTAGGTATTGGTTATCACTTATTCTTGCTCTCCTGTAGGGTAGGGTAAAGGTGAAGGCTTTCAAAACAGCTAATTATCTCTTCAGGGTAGCGCTAACATGCAACGTTATCTCACCCTCGAAAAAAAATAATGAAAAAAAAAAATTGCACGAAGTCAACGAGCTGAATTCATGAATGTTTTGTGTCCTAAAATAAAATAAAATAAAACAAAATGAAATCAAATGAAATAGAATAAAATAAAATAAAATAAAATGAAATGAAATAAAATAAAATAAAATAAAATAAAATAAAATAAAATAAAATAAAATAAAATAAAATAAAATAAAACAAAATAAAATAAAATAAAATAAGATAAAATAAAATAAAATAAAATAAGATAAAATAAAATGAAATAAAAATTAACATGTCTGTTTTTGGCACAATTATCTAGCCGGTGACGGTGATTTGGTAACAGTCCACGAGAATCTGATTGGCTGAGAGAGTGCTGACGTCACGGCAACGGGGACAACTGATAGGCCGAGAGTGGTGACGTCACGGGAATGGAGACGACTGATTGGTCGAGAACGCTGACGTCATGGCAACGGAGACAATTGATTGGCAGCGAGCGAAGCAAGCTCGCCCTAAGGCCCGAGACCCCAAAGGGCAGGGCACGAAGCGAGCAGCGCCGCAGGCCAAGCGCTCATAGCGAAGCCTTGGCGGCGAAGTGTGTGTGTGTGTGTGTGTGTGTGTGTGTGTGTGTGTGTGTGTGTGTGTGTGTGTGTGTGTGTGTGTGTGTGTGTGTGTGTGTGTGTGTGTGTGTGTGTGTGTGTGTGTGTGTGTGTGTGTGTGTGTGTGTGTGTGTGTGTACCTGTCTGTCTGTCTGTCTGTCTGTCTGTCTCTAATTTTAGAATAAATGGCATCACACTATTTAAAGTTAGTTTAGCAATCAAATTTTATATTTACAAGCCAGTTCTTTATAAAACCGGAGAAGTAATTGTCTTTCCAATGAAATTTGTATTGAAAATGAACGACAACCGAGACGACTGATTGGCAGAGAACGGTGACGTCACGGCAACGGAGAAGCCTGATTAGCCGCGAGCGAGGGGCAGGGTGCGAAGCGCCCGTTCGCAAAGCGAGTAGCGCCGCAGTCCAAGCACCCATGGTAAAGACGGCGTTTGTTAAAAAAAAAAAAAATAAAAGGCTTCCATTCTGTGGGCCCGTCTTCTTTAGTCGTTGTTTTGTTCTTACGTCCTGGGGAACACGAACAATATCTGATACATCAATCTTGTTTTCTCCCTTCAGCTGGAAGTACAATTACGAAAGATTCATACGAAAGAAACAGAGATAAATTCCTTAATTAGAATCATACAAACAGCTCCTCTTTATCACAATTTCAAAGGTAGAAAGTCTCTATCTATCTGCTCTTGTGTCCTTGTAATTCTTCTGTTTGATTGCACATGGGTAGAATGGGTCGACAGTTTGGTGGTTCTCAATACAAAATATGCCGCACGAAGAAATTAGAAAAAAAAAAAAAAAGATTAGTGCCTAGAAGGACCACATATATCGTACTTTTCGTTTTTTGTCTTCAAGGCTTTTTCGGTGAACGTCTATGATAAACTTAGCCTGTAATCCTATTATAAGTAGAGTTAACTTATTGATTCTTATCATTACTAATACAGACATACACACACACACACACACACACACACACACACACACACACACACACACACACACACACACACACACACACACACACACACACACACACACACACACACACACACACACACACACATATATATATATATACATATACATATATATATATATATATATATATGTATATCACACAAGAAACCCACAGTCGGAGAAAATAACTTCGACTGAAAGAAGATTCTATATTTCGGCTATCAACTATATCCCTCTTCAGGAAAGTACATAAGACAGAGGACAAAGGGGACTTATAAGCTACAAAAACACAGAAAAGGGAGGGAACGTGGACTGATGGCATTACTCAGACGCGAGGTAAAAAGGGATGGTTGAGGAAGGTGAGGGTGAGTTGAAGGGGGGGAGGGTTGTAAGCTTCGTACTATCCTACTCACCGCCGTACGAGAAATAATGTCAGTAGTTCACTGCCCTTTAGAAATATGAAATATTAATGTTGGGGCATTCCTCAATTAATGCTTCTTTTTCCACCTTCATCAACTTGTCACAATGTCCCAGCATATGTATATATATATATATATATATATATATATATATATATATA
>NC_134796.1:1535079-1545079 GCF_046742065.1 Oratosquilla oratoria | reverse complement strand
GTTTATATATAACTCTGTAATACTGTGACTCTTCATTTCACATAGAAAGGTCTTGTATACAGTTTTACATCGATTCACTCGAAAGAATCGGTCATGTTATTCCCTTTGTGTTTCGTGGCACGATAATGAACTAATTATAACTTCTGTCTAGTTCGTAAGTGTATTGTCGTTATTACGGATCTAATAATACACAACGTTATCCCTCGTCACGGGTTTTTTCCTCTCTACGCCTTTCTTTCTCTATATGTCATCGACAGTCACAAACAACTTTACAAAGTTCAGGAGCAGAGTTGGGAGGGAAGGATATCTAGCCCGATTCTCATAAGAACGTAAGAATGAAGGAGACTGTAAGGGACCATAAGGCATAAAGTATGTAGTTCCATGCCCATTATCACCTGTTACCCTCATTTGAGGTATTATGTGTGAGCAAAATTTGACGCAGTCCGAAGGGATTTCTCCCCGTCTTCTCCTTTTATGCATGGGGGGACGGAGAGGGGGGGGGTCACCGATTTAATGAAGCGGCCTTGCTGTGGATGTGCTGTGTCTTGCGACACTGCTTCTGACCCAGGGCAGTGGACAAGGTGCAGGGATGACCCGTCATCCAGGAGGTGTTAAGATAAGAGGGAGGGTGGAGGGGGTGTGGAGTGTATTTAGGGATGGAATGGGTGGGAATGATTTTATGCCTTTTCCTTTATGGCTACCTCCCTTGTAAGGGGGAAAAAGCCTTGGTATATGTATGTCTGTACCCTCATTCATAAAGTAATCTGACTTTCTCAAGCAAACAAGAGTTTCAGTGTTCACGACATGGTTACTAAGTCTATTCTATTCGTTAACCACTATTAGAAAACCAGTTCTTGCCTATTCTGTCTTAAATCTAAATCTCTCACTCAAATGGAATCGTGCAGTGGAGGACACAGCAGTATATAGAATAAGCGTCACTAGAAATACTTGTAATTTCTTGGATTACCCTTATAGTTTGCTGGCTTAGGAAACTCGCTGGGTGAGTGGGTTAGGGCATCGTTAATCGCGGCGAAGGTCGAGGTGAGGACGGTTCGAATCCTGCCACCGGCGAAGTTGAACCAAGGGCATGGTTAATTAAATTCCACGCTACAAAGCCCTCTGTGAGGGGTACCGTCCTAGCCTCCCGATAGGAGGAGTGTGTGACGTTAAACCATATCCATATCATATCACTCTTATAGTGAATAAAGCTGTGCCAGAACAAATGTTTTAACCGTGATACCATTTCAAATTGATTTATAAACGTATATAGTCTGAAAGCTAATCACAACTAAAACTACAGGACCAACTTCTAAGATAAATAAAACTATCTGGGAAAAACCATGATAAAACATATTGTTTTCACCGTGCTCATGATTAAAAAAGAAAAAAGAAAAAAAAAAGAGTGAAACTAATTACGATGTCTATGACAAGAAATTCAATATGTTCCTCTGTTTGACCACAATGAATTCTCAATTCATGGGATTTGACGATATCGTTAGCAGGGTACAGTAAGATGTTAGAAAATTATTTGTAATAAAAATTTATTTCGTTTTGTAATCTTTAACTTTTTTGTGCCTCCACGATTCGTCCGATGTTGATGGCTTAGAATTAAAGTGCATTGTGGTTGATGAAAATGTATCTCTAGTCACTGGGACCCATTCGTTGTTTTACACACACACACACACACACACACACACACACACACACACACACACACACACACACACACACACACACACACACACACACACACACACACACACACACACACACACACACACACATATATATATATATATATACATACATATATATATATATATATATATATATACATACATATATATATATATATATATATATATATATATATATATATATATATATATATTGTTGAGACATTCTGACAGGTTGACGTAAGCGGAGTAGGAAACACAGGAGTCATTGTCTTGAGTTTATTCCTGACTAGTTTCGCAGGTATGCTTTATCAAAGAATACTTGCGAAACTAGCCAGGAATAAACTCAAGACCAAGACTCCTGTGTTTCCTACTCCGCTTACATATATATATATACATATATATATATGTATATATATATATATATATATATATATATATATATATATATATATATATATATATATATATATATACACATAAACAAGGAGTCCTCCCGTGAGTTGGTCGAGATCAACCTACGAAAGGATGGAGCTACATAGAACGAATTGTGGTGATGACTCTCAAATCATTCACCGACCTCGTGACTCTGGGGAATCTGGTGCTCCCCTCTCGAATGGCTGTGTACCCGTCAATGGATTTCCACCGTATATACTGGTGTTTTCCAAGGGAATAGGCGACGCTGCACGCCTTGTTGGGCTGCATTAATCCGAAGGAATTCTTTCAGAAAGCAGCGGTGCTTCGAGGCTTATAGCTTTATGGAGATGTCATACACTACGTCTTTACCTTCAACTACGGCAAGGTGGTATATGGCAGTCTACACCATTCGGAAGGACGATATTTCTGGTGGATTTTCATCTCTTTTTTTCATGGTTTGCTGGGCTGGTACCCGACGTCGACTTTGTCGGTGGTCCGGAACTGTTTAGGCATGAACATATGAGAGGGTGTCCACGCTACAGCCACATCAGTAACGCTACCCGGAGGAAGCTGATGTATCACACACACACACAGTTATACCTAAGTTACATCAGGTCAGGGGCTATTACTCAGAGTGGATGAAGCCATTCCTAATCTCTGCGCCGCGGCGAGGGTTCGAACAGAGGCCACAACGGGCCTCCGACCGTCAGCCGAGGCAGCCTCAACCATTACCATGGTACCCACCCACGGCAGTAACCTCCCCAGTAAACAGCTTAAGCTCACGAGCCCGGGCGAGGCTCGATCTGCCGACCCACCCCCGTGATTACACGGCCAGCGCGCCACCACTGTATTCGCCAGGAGACTTATTTGCCGTTCGTTGTCAATCAAAGCAATAATGAGCGTAAGAAGCTAATGTGCATAAAGAAATAGTCCAGAGTGAGAGAGAGAGTTCCATTGCAGACAAGACATTGATTTGTAACGAATGTCATTAGAAAAGATTTTTAATTCCATCAAAGCCCTGAATTTTTGACATTCAAATGAAGACTTTGATGTTTTGTGTTGTGCAGTTCGTCTTATTTTGTATCAGTATCGATGTACATTGTAGTTATGTTTGTGTATTCTATTCATTTCGATTATTGTTGCCTAGTATCATTCAAATCACAATTGCGACCAAAGACAGTATTTGGAACTATATCAATATAGTATTTTCTAGAAATATGGAAAATTTTGAATCATTATCTACAACGATTACTGAGTCAGTGTCAAACGAAGCTGGACACAGGCTTGGTTGTTTTAAGGTTATGCAACGCATTGTAAACCCTATGCCTTCGCCAGGTCTATGTTTTATCCTTGTTCTATCTATAGTGTCGAAGTAGCTTAGTTAGTTAGCCTCTATTTATGTAACTGTTTATTTATTTACATATCTGTTCATTCATGTATCTACATGTTAGTTTATTTGCTTATTAATTTTTTCATACCTTATTTATTTATTTGTTTATTTCTAGGGAACATTGGAACATATAGAATGTTAGCACCAACCACTGGTCGATCCAACAGACCATTCCGGTGAGATGATGGTTATGGATCGGCTACCAGCCTACTGGATTGCACTACAGTACAAGTGAGACGTATAAGGAAAGGATGGAGGTTTTGTTTCAAGCACTGAAATAACGTTTACATTATTTGGAGGCGTCTCCAGTTTGCCGTTTTGATCTCATTGTAGTTTGATCGTCGTATAAATGTCACATTACTTGTCCTGAATTCGATCAATCTAATTTCGACGACCTTTTATGATATATTCTATCACCCGGCAACGGATGATGGTTTTGAACACCGCTAACCCGTCTTTGTTTGGTGGTCACTACAGAGATCTGTCATCTGCTTCTCATGATCGTCTTTTAACATCCAGCGAATTATTTCTTATACAAGATAAATTTGCCTATTCCCCCTCTCCCCCTACGGCAAAAGCTATGAGAGCACAATTTCACAGTTACGGTTCTCTAGCCTTATAGATCATTACTGGCAAGTCTTAGACATGGTCCCCGATCCATTTTGACCGTCTCCAGGCAGACACTTTGTTACTCTACTCCCTTTTATTTTTGCACTAATTACCCTCCATGTTATTGTAAAAACTCGTTCTGATCTTGTCCTTTTACCCCTCCGCTCGAAAAGCTCTTGTTATGGTTTAAATTTTCATTCTTTCGGTAATAATAATTTTGTTCTTACAAATTATCAAGTGTCTGCTCTTTGTGAGGATACATTTTCTGCTCGTACAGACATTCTCACTGGTGTTATGAAGAATGGACAATCTTGCTCACTCACATTCCTTTGCTTACCTTTTTGAAGTTAATGTTTTCTTATGTTTCATAAAATGTGTATCATCAGGATGCATAGGATTACAAAGGCGGAGCATGCCGACAGGAGACCTTTTGGTCCATATCTATTTCGGATGCGAAAAAAATCATAACAATGATAAACAAATAAATGGATAAATAAAAACTATAATAATGTACGTAATAAATAAAATAAATAAATGCATAGGTATAATTATATAATAAACAGGTAAGTAATGAATAATCATAAATTGACATAACTAATAATAAATGAGAATAAAGAAATAATAAACAAACGGACAAATGATAACAAAAAAATAAACAAATAATACAAAATAAATGATAGTCATTACAGCATACAGTGTATATCATCAGAGATTGCTAGAATTTACTTTGAACAATTGAGAGGACTTTTCTTAAGTGACAGAAAAACCCTCAAACTGAACGTTTTAATATTGCGTCGTTCAAATAACTGTCCGTTGTAATGAATTATTCAAAATGCGACTTATTACTCAAGTAAAATACAAAACTGCGTCTCTAAACTCCTGCACATCTCTTTCTCGGTTCGAGCTCAACACAGAATGCCATTCCAATTCAAGTTCTCACTCAGACTCCTATTCCATTCCAACTCCCACACGTTTCCAATCCTCTTTTTATTCTTCTAACAAACCGAAAACGTCTCATGTATATGCTCATCTCAGTAACTTCTGTTTTAATATTATTGATCTCTTGGTTCATTTTGTCGAAAAGAAAGTATATGAGGAAGAGAGAAGTAATACTAATGCTACCACTATTACTACTATCGATACTTCTATCGCTATTATCACCGTTACTACTACCTCTTGTTATTCTTCTAAAAGAAAAAAAAACGGAAGCGTCTCATGTATATGGTCATCTCAGTCACTTCTGTTTTAATATAACTGATCTCTTGGTTCATTTTGTCGAAAAGAAAGTATAGGAGGAAGAAAGAAGTAATATTAATACTACCACTGTTACTACTATCGATACTACTCCCGCTATTATCACTGCTACTACTACCATCATTGATAATAGCATTTTTAATCTTGCTATTACTATTCCAGCTACCCTCTCCCTTATCCTGTTTCTGTTACCGTTTCCTCTTCTCCTCCTCTTCCTTTTCACTTCCTTTTCTCCTCTTCCTGCTCCTCTTCCTCATTCTCTTCGTTTCATTTTTTTTTTACTTCGTTCTTTCACTTTTCCTACAGTCCTTATTTTCCTGATTCTCTTTTCCCTCTCTCATTTCTATTGTTATTTACTCTCCTCTTCATTTCCCCTTCCATTTTCCTCCTTCTCCCTTCCCTCTCCATCCTTTCCTATTCCTCTTCCTACATGAACTTCTTTTTGTGCGTTTTTTCTATTCCTACTTTCTTTTCTCCTCCTCTTCCTCCTTTTCTCCTTCGTCACTCCTCTTCTTATTTCATCCCTTTATTCATTGCATTTCATCTCCCTTTCCCATACTCCTTCTCTTCCTCTTCCTCTTCCTCTTCCTTACACTTTTCTTTCCTTATCTTTCTTACTTTTTTCATCTCTTTGTACTTGTACCCCTTTACCTCCTCCTCCTCCTCCTCTTTTTTTTTTTTTGACTCCCCTTCCCCGCCCTCACTCCCAAGGGAATCCCCAAGAGTGAGCTCGCCCCCTCTTGCCTAGAGTTCAACACTCACACACGAGAGTAGACACAGCCACTCTAAGCCAGCCACCATAAGCCAACCACTACTCAAACCACTGTATGCCAGCCACTCAAATCCATCTATTCTAAGCTAGCCACTCTAACCCAGCCACTCCAAGCTAGCCACTCTCTGTTCTTCGAGCTTCTTTGAACTAGGAGTCTCATTTACTCCATCTCCACCCTCCTGTGAGCTTGCTAGGAATATCTCTAGGACTGGAGAAGACGGTCGAGTGTTGCTATGGTATACGGTGATATATCCTACTGTTGTTGTTTTTTTTTCTTCTAGGCTGATTCTATATGATTATATTCCGTTGAAGGTTGGCCATCGACCCGAAAGTGCTACGGCTGTAGACTCATCCCTTTAGCCAGAAAGTACATTATAATGTCTTCATTCTAGCTGATTCCAGATGACTTTATTCGACCAAGAGTTGACGTCAACGGTTACCATTTTCTTTGAGAAAACTTACTCTCGTCGAATAAAATTGCCTGAATGACACCAAAGAAGTTTAGAGAACATATACACACAAAAGAAAAAAGATAATCGAAGCGTGTTGTAAATGGCCTTTTAAGATATTTTCATCTCCTGTAAGAAATCGCCCGGACACTCTCGACCATAAACCTTAAATCCTCATCCTCAGCTTCCATCCTCAGCAATTATCGCAATTCTCATCACCACTCTCATCATCAACTCTTATCGTTTTTATCAACTTTTAATATCATTTATATTTTTAATTCTTTTGCCTCTTTTCATTTGCTTCCCATTTAACTCGTGTCCTGGTTAAAAGTCCTCTGCTTTCATTTTCTGCATACTCCCTTGAACTCACTTGAACTCTGTCCACCCTTACAATCTTGTTTTCACAATCACTCCTACTCCCACTACGACTCCTTCAATTCAACAAGTGCGGACACTCCTCTTTTCTACCTATTTTCTATTCCTACTCTCCTAATTCTCCTAAATTCCACCCGTACCCAAACTCCCAATAGAATCAGGGCTCACTAATCTTCTATCTTTTTACACTAAGGTACGAAAGTATATAAAGCGTCAGATAACAATGATAGTTACGATGTTATTTACCTTGACTTTAGTAAAGCGTTCGACAAGGTGCCCAATCAGAAACTTCTAAATAAAATAAAAGCCCATGGCATAGGAGAAAAAGTGTTAGAATGGATTATAGCTTGGATCAGTGAGTGAAAACACCGGGTTACCATAAACGGTGTAAAATCCAAATGGCGGAGTGTTTCTAGTGGGGTCCCCCAGGGTTCGGTTTTGGGTCCCTTATTGTTCATTGTGTACATAAATGACTTGGACAATAGGATTAATAGTGATGTTAGTAAGCTTACGGACGACACTAAAAGAGGACCCCTAATTAAGTCAGAAGACGATGCCGAGATTCTGCAGGATGATCTTAACAAATTCTTCACATGGTCGGTGAAATGGTAAATGGACTTCAATACTTCGAAGTGCAGCGTGTTAAACGTAGGGCTACACAGCCCCGAAAACAGATATAGCTCAAATAACACGTTTTTAGAGAAAACTGAGTGCGAGAGAGACTTGGGAGTTCTAGTGATTCCTGACCTTAAATCCAGAAAACGGTGCATTAACGCCAGGAATAAAGCTAACAGAGCATTAGGTCATTGCTAGGTCGGTTACGAATAGAAGTGCAGAGGTAATTATCAAACTCTATCTAGCGTTAGTTAGACCCATCCTTGACTATGCGGTACAGTTTTGGTCTCCGTCTTATAGAATGGACATCAGTTCACTAGAATCAGTACAGAGGAGAATGACCAAAATGATACATGAGGTCAGAAATTTATCTTACGGAGAGAGGCTTAGGCACCTTGACTTACACTCTCTGGAAAGACGCAGAGTGCGGGGTGATCTAATAAAGGTGTTCAAGTGGATCAAAGGGTGACGCAATCAATGTCATCATATTAAAACAACAGGGCAGGACTCGCAGTAAAGGACTTTAATTGGACAAATTTAGATTTAAGAAGGGAATAGGCAAGAATTGACTTACTAATAGGGTGGTCAATTAATGGAATAGACTTAGTAACCATGAAGTGAGCGCTAAAACTATCGGTTGTTTTAAGAAACGGTTAGAAGACTGTATGGATGGGGATGACAGGTGGTAATAGACATGGAATTGTCTAGTGTAGGCCTTATGGTCTCTTGCAGTCTCCTTCATTCTTATGTTCTTACGTTCTCTTCTCTCACTAGTTTTCCAAATGTCGTTCCCATTATCATTTCTCTCTACTTCCATTCTCTCATTTTCATTCCTTACAACCTTAGATACATCTACACCCTTAATTTCATTTCCTCTGTAACACTTATCTTTTTTTTCTTTTTTCATCCGACCTAGCCATGGACCAAAAGGTTTCCTGTCGGCATGCTCCGCCTTTATAATCCTTTACTTCATTGCATTCATCTCCTTTTTTTCTTTCTCATGTCTTCATTTTCATTCCTTAAAAACTTAGATACATCTGCACCCTTAATTTCATTTCCTCTGTAACACTTCATTGCATTCATCTCCTTTTTTTTTCTTTCTCGTGTCTTTTCCATTTTTTCTTAATCTTATCTCATTCTAGCCTCCTTGTATTCACTTTCTCCCTTCTCAAGTCCATCTCACCCTCTCCTCCACCATGTTCTCACTCTTCGATTCTACTAATTTCTTTATTCTAATTCCTTCTTCTTCTTAATTTCTTCTCTCTATACTTTCTCACTCTCATTCCTTTCCCATCTTCCTTTTCAGACCTTTTTTTGTTCAAAACTGCCTCATAGGGACCGTAAAGTCTGTGAGCCCAGGAAATTTTTCTTCATTTAACGAGTTTTCCCTCAGTAAATCTACTTCACTCAGGATTCCCGCCGACTATCACCCTATACCTAATCTAACATTCCCCAACTCTGCCTTCAACCCTTCCTTACTCCTCCGCTTCTATCTTCCACCTTTTCCACTTCTCTCCCCCCATTTCCCCCCCCCCGTGTTCATCCATACCTCTTTCACAAACACTCTCCACCATCTTTCATTCTCTGCCAAGCTCTCACCATCAATTTGTGTAAATATCCACCCTCCCCCCCGTCTCTCCTTTTCACATCTCATCCATCCTCTCATCCTCGCTATCCATCCTCCCCTCCGAACCCCAAGTAAAGCCTTTGTTTGCTCCTCACCCTTTCTTCTCTGTCTTCTTCCTCTCCTCCCTTAGCCTCTCTCCTCCCTTCCCATCCATTTCAGTTCTCGCTGCTGGCCTATAGCTCGCTGGCTCTCTCTCTAATCCTTCTCTCATTACATCTCCATCTTCATATTCATCTTCATTTTCAATATCATCCTTAACATCATCATTCCTATCCTCATCATCCTCGTACTCATTATCCTTAACTTCGTCCTCTTCCTCCCCTTCATCTCCATATTCAATGTTATCATCTTCATCGTCATTGTCCCCATCTTTATCACTTTCATGATCATTTCTTTCATCTTCAACATCACAACCATCATCATCAGGACCGTCATCATAATATTCATGATCATGAACATCATAAACATGAATATCATAACCATTGTGAGCGTGACCATGAGGACCATCATCATAATCGTCAAAATGATCATCTTAATGACCATTTTCATCATGATCATCATTATCATCATGAACATCATCATAGTCATCAAGAACATCACCATCTTCATCATCGTTATGACGTGATTATCAAGACCATCATCATGATGGTCACCATGACCATTATGAAGATCATCAAAATGGCTATCACCATCATGAGCATGACCTCGATCATCATCATCGTCATCGTCATTTTCATCATCGTCATTGACATTGTCATCATTATAGCATCGTAATCATCATCATCATCATCACCATAACCACCACCACCACCACCA